>NW_027269345.1:227500-377500 GCF_023055355.1 Agelaius tricolor
GGTAAAACTGCCCATTGCCAAGTGCCAGCTATCCTGAGGGAAACTTCGGAGGGAACCAGCTACTAGATAGTTCGATTAGTCCTTCGCCCCTAGACCCCGGTTGGACGACCGATTTGCACGTCAGGACCGCTATGGACCTCCACCAGAGTTTCCTCTGGCTTTGCCCTGCCCAGGCATAGTTCACCATCTTTCGGGTCCTAGCACGGACGCTCACGCTCCACCTCCCTGGCTCCGCGAGGGGGCGGCGGGCGAGACGGGCCGGTGGTGCGCCCGGGGCTGCCAGGCACGAGACGCACCCCGGGATCCCACCTCAGGCAGCACGCACCGGCCCTCACCTTCATTGCACCGCGGGCTTTCGACGACGGCCTTTGACTTGCACACGTGCTAGACTCCTTGGTCTGTGTTTCAAGACGGGTCGGGTGGGTAGCTGACATTGCTGTGGACCCCAGTCGCCTGAGCGCCGCCCGTCGAGCCCAGCCCGGTGGTGCCACGTGGTCGGGGGGCACTGAGGACAGTCCGCCCCGGTTGACAGTGGCGCCGGGGGCCAGCGGGCCCGGCCCCCGCACCCCCGCACAAAAAGCTGCGCTGCGGGGACATCGCCCCCGCCCCACCCCCCCGGGAGGGGGGGGAGAAGCGACGCCCCCCGCCACGGCACCGATGACGAGGGGGATGTACCGCGCGGCGGTGATCCTCTCCCTCAGCCTTGGGATTCGGCAAGACCTGCTGCCCGGGGGCTGTAACACCCGCAGCCGCTCGCATGGCATCGGGCCCACCTGCCCACCAGAGGCCTTCCCAGCCGACCTGGAGCCGGTCATGGCGCACCCCCGCAGAGGAAATGCGCCCGGCCAGGGCCAGCCGCCAGCTGGGCGGCAGTCCCCGCGCCGACCCCCCCCCCCCCGCCCCCGCGGACGGGGTTCGCCCAGGGGACGGAGGGGAGGCGGAGGTGAGGATCCGCCGAGCCCATGCCGGCCGACCACAACTCACCAGGTTGAATCCTCCGGGCGGACTGCGCGGGCCCCACCCGTTTACCTCTTAATGGTTTCACGCCCTTTTGAACTCTCTCTTCAAAGTTCTTTTCAACTTTCCCTTACGGTACTTGTTGGCTATCGGTCTCGTGCCGGTATTTAGCCTTAGATGGAGTTTACCACCCGCTTTGGACTGCATTCCCAAGCAACCCGACTCTGAGAAGCCCCAGGCCCGGCGTGCCGGGGGGCTGCTACCAATCTCACACTGTCCGCGGGCTGTGGCCTCGATCACAAGGACTTGGGTCCCCCGAGAGCGCCGCCGGGGAGGGGGGCTTCTGTACGCCACATGTCCCGCGCCCCACCGCGGGGCGGGGATTCGGTGCTGGGCTTTTCCCTCTTCGCTCGCCGTTACTGAGGGAATCCTCGTTAGTTTCTTTTCCTCCGCTGACTAATATGCTTAAATTCAGCGGGTCGCCACATCTGATCTGAGGTTGCAAGCCCAAAGCTCGGCCGCACCACGCGCATGCGGAGACGGCCGCCTTTTTCTCCCCCCGCCCACCCATTCGCTACACCCCCAGCCCCCGATGGAGCTGGAGAGAGAGAGCGAGCGACGAGGAGACGGAGAGCCCCATCCCGGAGACGAGAACCAAAAAGGGAGCGCAGCAGAGACGGCCCTGCGCAGGAGGACCGGCCGTGTGGCGGCGTGCGTGACGGCCTCGGTGGGGAGAGAGAGAGGAGCGACGGCACCCCTCGGGTGCGCCCCGAGACCATGACAGAAGAGGAGGGGGCGGGCGAAGAGAGAGGAGGGGGTCGGAACCCCCATCCCCGGCGCTCTCACCTCGCGCATGCGCGCGGCAGCATGGCACGGTACAGCTGCGGAACCTACCCGTAGACAGCCGCCCGCGCAGGGGGGGAGGCCAGGGGAGAGGCTCGCACCTTGCCTTCTCTTCTCGCCCTCTTCTCTCTTTCCTCTCGGCGGCGCCTTTCAACGCTGTCTCTCGCTCTCCCCAGGCTGCCGCGCCACCGGATCCATGGCGTGGCCCCCAGGCGGCTATTGATCATCAAGCGTTGCTCAGACAGACGCTCAGGGCCACAAGTGCCTTCGAAGTGTCGATGATCAATGTGTCCTGCAATTCACATTCATTCTCGCAGCTAGCTGCGTTCTTCATCAACGCACGAGCTGAGTGAACCACCGCTAAGAGTTGTCTGCCTTTCAGGCACTGCTCTCACGCCAAGCGGGCCCCTTTTTATTACTCTGGTGCCGAGGATGCGTGGGCGCGTGCCTGGCTTTGACCGTACAGGCACACAGAAATGGAAGGGGAGGAAAAAAAATCACTGGAGCAACCCATGCTCCGAAGGCCGGCCAAGAGGCGGGGGAGCCCGCGCCCCCAACCGCCTCCCCCTGCGAGGGGAGACGCCGACCTCACCAACGCCGTCCTTCGGAGGTGGCCCAGGTGCCCGGGCTCGGCCCGGCCTCCACGCGGAGGGCCACACGGCGCGTGCCGGAACGCGAGGAGGCACGGCGGCCCACCCACTTCTCACTTTCATGGGACGACACGCACAACACACATGGCACACAGCTGGGGGCGCGCGGCCATTTGCCCCTGAACACGCTGGCTCTCCCTTGACCCCGATGCCGCGGGCCTCGCAGAGCACCGCTGGGCCGCTGCGCAGCCGGCTTTTCTCTTCCCCCACTGCATGGCCTTCCCTCGGCTCGAGACAGCACGCAATGATGACCGGCCCCCGCCAGCACACCTCCCGCGGGACCGCTCCCCTGCCGGGCAGGCAAGCGACCGGCGGATGAGCTCCGCCACCGGCCCCGGAGGCGGGCGCCACTGAGACCCGAGCCGGCGCCCGAGGCCTGCCGGATGGCAGACCCCGCCGCCACCAGGGCTGCACTCCCGGGACCGCCGCCGCTGCGTCGCACCGCCGGGACCCCTTGCCTCGGGCACGCACCCGGCGGAAGGCGGTACGGCGCTGAGCCAGGGGGCAACGCCCGCTCTCCTCATTTACACGCGGAGACCGGGCGGGGAGAAGTGCCCCCATGGCCGCCCTGCGTGCATTCCTTTGGCCCAAACGCGGCTGGGAAGGGTGATGCAGGATGCAACGAGCGGGGCCCGGGACGGGACTGCCGCCCGCTGATGGCGGGTGCCTTCCGGCCGACAATCACCGCAGGGAGGGACACCCGTCGAGCGGTGCTGCCGCCGGTTGGCCGGAAGGCGCCCGCGCTCACGGGCCTACACCGCCGGAGGGCCCACCGAGCGCTCGCCCCCCACCAGCGGGCAGGAGGTCGAGCCAGGGGATGGCCGGCGGACGATGGCGACGCCGGTGCGTGTTTAAGGAGAAAAGGCCATTGAGGGTAGGAGAGGCACCAGACGCCCCGGACGCGGTGATGCGCGCGCCAGAGAACACAGCGGGGGGCCGAGGAGAGAGAGCGCGGGCGGGCGCCATTGGCCGCGACCCCGCAGCCCAGGAAGGGCAGAGAGCGCGCGCTCTCTGCCGGCATCGCCCATTGCGATGAGGCGAGCGGGTCGATGCCCACGACTGTGCACTGTGGCCTCTCTGCCGAGGCCGGGCCATGGAGAGAGGGGGGCAGGGCGCCCCTCCCCAGCGCGGCATGGTTAACCCCCGCGGCGCGCGGCGGGACAATGACGGCCACGACGGAGGAGCGCGGCCGGTGGTGATGGGACAACCACCACAGGGGATCAGCGGGAGTAGCTGCTCCCCAACCCTCAGTGGCGCCCTGCACGGCCACCGCGCGGAATCCCTACCGCCGCCACGGTGGGCCGCGCCGAGCTTCCTGTGTCTTTTAACCGCCGCCCAGCCCCGCTGGCCCCTTTCGGCAAACCTGCAGCGTTTGACAATGCCGAGGGAAAAAACCTGGGGGGACCGCCGAGGCGCGGAGCACTAGGTACCTGGCCCTGGGGCAAGGGAAACGACCTGCATGGCCCCGCTGGGGTGCCTCCCCCGCTCCCACACTCGGGGGAGCGTTTACTGGCGGGAGCGCGCCCGATATCTGCCGCCACCACCGCCACGTCCTTCTCTGGGCCCGCGGTTTCCCTCAGTAGCCCGGCGCTGCGCGCCTGAGAGGACCGCCGTGGCTCGGGCCGCCCCGCCGGCGCGGGGGACGCAGGCCCGACCACCGAGCACACCTCGGGCGCATGCGTGCACGCGCACCATGAAGCACGGCCCGGAACGCCCGGAGGCCTCGGCCCTTGGAGTTCGTCTACCACGTGTGTGAGAGGGGGGCCGCTCAGCCCGAGAGCAGGGAACTCTGCCGGCCGGCAGAGGCCCCGCTCCCCGGTGCAGGAAAGGCGAAGGAGCCGCCTACTCCGAGCCCCGAAGGCGCCCCCACCACCCAGCTCCCTCGCCCTTTCCACCTCGGCCGCCGATGGGTGCCACAGCCGGCCGGCCGGCCGTCACTCGACGGGCAAAGCAGTGAGGGAAGGGACGGGCGCGCCTCCGGAAGAGGCCTTGCCGAGCAACCCTCCCTCCTGGCACCCGGGCGGCTTTCTCACGCGCACACCAAGGAAAGCCGAGCTCAGGAGAACTTGGGCCGCACCAGGGCGTCCGCACACGGCACACCGGCAACCGGCGTTCGGCGGTGCTGGCCACGGCAGCAAGAGGCTCGGGGGCCCGCAGCCGTGCCCCCGCTCTCTGGCAGGGATGGAGTGGCAGCAGACCGGCGCAAGGCCGGGGCGGGGGGGGGGGGGTGGTATTGTGGGCGAAGGGGCAAGCCGCCATGACGGCAGCGAGCACGCCACGCTTCGAGGCCTGGCTGCAACGCATGGTGTAGCGCGGGGAGAGCCCCGCCCGCGCGCACGGCGGCAGGCACGCATGATGCACGTGGCATGCTGAGCAGCTTTTCCCCCCTCTCCCCCTTCCGACCCCCCGCGCCCAGAGGTGCCGCGCATCTCTGGTCTCTCTCTCTTTGGGGCTGCGGCGCGCGGCCAAAGGGAAGGGCCTGTGGCCCCCGCTGCCGAACGGGGCCGGCGACCGGGGGCTGAGTATGTGAACGGAGTGGGCGTGCGAGTGATACTGTGCACGCACGGCTGGCTGAACGGCCCAGCACGACGCGGCAGGCGCAGAGCCCTACCGGTAACGATTCTTCCGCATGTTCACCTATGGAAACCTTGTTACGACTTTTACTTCCTCTAGATAGTCAAGTTCGACCGTCTTCTCGACACTCCGGCAGGGCTGTGGCTGATCCCGCTGGGCCGATCCGAGGACCTCACTAAACCATCCAATCCATAGTAGCGACGGGCAGTGTGTACAAAGGGCCAGGACATAATCAACACGAGCTTATGACCTGCACTTACTGGGAATTCCTCGTTCACGGGGAAGAATTGCAATCCCCGATCCCCATCACGAATGGGCTTCAATGGGTTACCCGCGCCTGCCGGCGGAGGGTGGGCACAAGCTGAGCCAGTCAGTGTAGCGCGCGTGCGGCCCCGGACATCTAAGGGCATCACAGACCTGTTATTGCTCAATCTCGGGTGGCTGAACACCACTTGTCCCTCTAAGAAGTTGGACGCCGACCGCTCGGGGGTTGCGTAACTAGTTAGCATGCCAGAGTCTCGTTCGTTATCGGAATTAACCAGACAAATTGCTCCACCAACTAAGAACGGCCATGCACCACCACCCACGGAATCGAGAAAGAGCTCTCAATCTGTCAATCCTGTCCGTGTCCGGGCCGGGTGAGGTTTCCCGTGTTGAGTCAAATTAAGCCGCAGGCTCCACTCCTGGTGGTGCCCTTCCGTCAATTCCTTTAAGTTTCAGCTTTGCAACCATACTCCCCCCGGCACCCAAAGACTTGGGTTTCCCGGGAGCTGCCCAGCGGGTCATGGGAATAACGCCACCAGATCGCCAGTCGGCATCGTTTATGGTCGGAACTACGACGGTATCTGATGGTCTTTGAACCTCCGACTTTCGTTCTTGATTAATGAAAACATGCTTGGCAAATGCTTTCGCTCTAGGCCGTCTTGCGCCGGTCCAAGAATTTCACCTCTAGCGGCACAATACGAATGCCCCCGGCCGTCCCTCTTAATCATGGCCCCGTTTCCGAAAACCAGCAAAATAGAACCGGAGTCCTATTCCATTCTTCCTAGCTGCAGTATGCTGGCGGCCGGCCTGCTTTGAACACTCTAATTTTCTCAAAGTAAACGCTTCGGGCCCCGCAGGACACTCAGCTAAGAGCATTGAGGGGGCGCCAAGACGCAGGGGCTGGGACAGGTGGTGGCTCACCTTGCGGCGGACCGCCAGCTCGATCCCAAGATCCAACTACGAGCTTTTTAACTGCAGCAACTTTAAGATACGCAATTGGAGCTGGAATTACCGCGGCTGCTGGCACCAGACTTGCCCTCCAATGGATCCTCGCTCAAGGATTTAAAGTGCGCTCATTCCAATTACAGGGCCTCGAAAGAGTCCTGTATTGTTATTTTTCGTCACTACCTCCCTGGGTCGGGAGTGGGTAATTTGCGTACCTGCTGCCTTCCTTGGATGTGGTAGCCGTTTCTCAGGCTCCCTCTCCGGAATCGAACCCTGATTCCCCGTCACCCGTGGTCACCATGGTAGGCACAGACAGTACCATCGAAAGTTGATAGGGCAGACATTCGAATGGGTCGTCGCCACCAAGGGGGCATGCGATCGGCTCGAGGTTATCTAAAGTCACCAAACCTGCCGGGCGGGCCCAGGTTGGTTTTGGTCTGATAAATGCACGCGTCCCCGGAGGTCAGCGCTCGTCGGCATGTATTAGCTCTAGAATTACCACAGTTATCGAAGGAGCGGGAGAGGAGCGACCAAAGGAACCATAACTGATTTAATGAGCCATTTGCAGTTTCACTGTACTGCCCGTGTGTACTTAGACATGCATGGCTTAAGCTTTGAGACAAGCATATGCTACTGGCAGGATCAAGCAGGTAGCCGCCGCCCACGGTTGCGCCAGGAAGCGTCGCGCGAGTGCCTGGACAGAGCGCCCGGATGCGCCCGGCCCGCCGGCGATCTCGCCCCGTGCCAAACCCCAACCGCCCTGGGCGCCCTTTACCACTCCGACCCGCGGGAGCAGCATCGCGGACAAAGACACGGCGGTGGCCGGCGGTGTGGCGGCGACGGGGCGCCGGCGGCAGGGACGGCGGCCGGCCGCATCGTGGCCCGACGGCACTTGGGGTGGGGAACGGCGCCACGCGCGAGGGACACCCCTCGGGGACGGCTGACCCCAGCGGCCGGCCCTTCCCGCGACGCCATGGGCAAGGAGCCGGGACCGCTGCGCAGCTTTTTCGCCACTCGGATGGAGCACGAGGCTTCATCTCTCTCTCTCTCACGCTTTTTTCCCTGTGGCCCGCACCCCGGTTCGAGACTCGGCCTCGCGCTCAAAATGACGCGCGCGGAGCGTGGAATGGGGCTGGGCCGGGGCTGATCCATCCCCCCACCCAAGCCGAGAAAAACCTGCCCGCCGACCGGTCACAGGCAAGCAACCGGCCGCCAGCGAGGTTGGGACGGCGGGGCCCCACTCACAGGGAGCGAACCCTGTCCCGGCGTGTCCCCCCACCGGGCCACGTGGAAAGCACCGGACGTGCTAGAGGAGGCAGCGACCCGACGAGGCGGGCGCGGCCCGGACACCGAGGCCCCTTTTCAGCCGGGGCGCTCGCTCTGCAGCAGGCGGCGGAACGGAAAAGAAGCACGCGGACCGGGCTCTGTTCCACCCGCGTCCGCGCCCCATTGGTTTGGGCACATTCGCCCTCTCTCTTTTCACTCTCACCTCTCTCCCTTCTCGCGGCTCATTTCCAGCCGCATCGCTGCCGGGCACTGTTCGTGGCTGGCACCCACACGGGCGCTACCCGGACCGGGGCTAACACCGGCACCTTGGGTGGTTTTTTAAGGACACCTGAAGGCTCGCGGGGCCACGCGGCTGTCACACACCTCAGGACGGTAAAGACGCCCTTCCCAAGGCCAGCGGGAGGGGCGACACCTCGCCTGCGACGGGAAGCGAATTGGACAGGAAACCACCCTGCCCGAGCACCAGACCCCCCCGCCATGGCTTCCCCGTGACAGAGAAGCCTCGGAAGGAGAGCCAGCCCACCGGGGTCCCTCTCCGATGCCACTCAAAAAGCCACATCGATCAGGCGCGGCTCTCGGAAGGAGCTGTGCGAACAGCGACAAGGGCCCCACGGCCACGGTCCTTGGACAACAGCGACGGCCACCCAGCCCACCTGCAGACTGAGTCGCTCGCAGCACCAGAGGAGCGCAGGGGGTGCCGCCACCCACCCGCGGCCAACAATGGCTCCCCTTTCAGATAGGCAACGGCGGGACTGGACCGGCCCCTGCCGGGCCGGGGGAGGGACTCAGCGGCCCCCCCCACTTTCCGGCCCGGGGAACCCAGCCAAGCGTGCGAGAAAAAGTTCCACCGACCTGGCGCCATGGGCCACCGGCTTTCACCCGGCCTCGCGGCCATCGGCTTTCTGTTCTGGAATAAAAAGCCGGGGGACGTCACGACAAAAAAGGCACAGAGAGGCGCGTTCACAACGACCCGTGCCAGCCATGGAAGCTGCGGGGCCGGGGGCGCGGGGGGGGGCCGAGGTACGCGCCTTACTGCCTCCCCATGACGGACCCACCGGCATCCTGCTCGCGCCTTCATCGCAACGCTTCTCGGTGCCGTGGCATAGGGCCGCGAGAGAAAAATAAAAAGGCCCGCGGAGGCCTGGCGGGCGCCCCCCCAACTCCGCCCGCCTCAACAAAAACAACAGACCAGGCGCGGCAAACCCGGCCCCGCCCGGCAGAAGCGGCTCAGTCGATCCGGCCACGACCGAGGTAGGCGAGGCACCGCCGCCGAGCCCAGGACCAGTCCGGGGGTCTCTCCGTCGGGTGCGAGGCCTGTAAAAAAAAAAAAAATAAAACTAGGCCAAAAAATTCTGCCCGCCACAATGCAGGTCCCCGGCTTAAGGCTGAGGAAGAGGGACGGCTTCAACAACGCGGGCTGGGGACCACCGCCGCCGCCGAGGCGGACCCACGGGCCCAAAACAACAGCAAATGATTCTGGAGCAGAGGCATTGCTAGGAGAAAACTCTCCCCTGCTTTGTCTGGGCAATGCTTAACCAGTGTCTTACACGGCTCTTGCTGCCAATTTCTTGCTCAGCAGTGTGATAGATGAATCTGATTCGTGCTAACAATTGTAACTATATTTTACATATACTAGAAAATATTTGTTAAAAAGTAAGAGAGGAAAAGGATATGGAATTAGTGTCACAAAACAGATGTTTTCAGATGTTCATGAGAAAACAGGATGCGGGATGTAGTTTGAGATAAGTAACATCCCAAAAGGCAATAAGCCTCAGGATAATTAAAGAATCGGCCTTGAAATTGACGAAATTGGGATGATTCCAGGTATCTATGAAATAATAGGGCTTCTTTTTGGAATATAATGCTGGCTTCTATAACACAAGACTTGGGGTGCATGTGCAGCTTGTGGGGTTGTTCAAAGGACAGTGATGATGAGGAGAAGCCTTTGTGGGAAGCGACCACCAAAACCAAAAGACCCCTTAGAAACAAGCAGAGCATGCACTGTGCAGTACAGTGACATAGATTTCAAGAATCAAAAATAGGAGGAGATTGACAGAAAATTATTGAGGAATATGTATTAGCATCCCGTCTAGAAGTTGTGTTTGGATTCTTTATCTTTTGAATGGGAGGCAGGGTGAGAAAACCCCCCTGTATCCTGAATGGTTTTGCTTATGCTTTATCCAAACCACTGCCAAATTATTTTGTATCTGCTTGATTATATTTGATTGCACGATTTCATATAAAATTGCTGCCCAATTAAAATTGCTGCTAAATTCTAATGTTGGTTTATTACATTAGACATATAGGGACCTCATTCATAACAACAGCCCACCTCAGTCACCTACCCGTTGGGACTGTGCTTTCTACTGAGCCAGTCCTGCCAGAAAAGCAGCTTTAAACACACCTCTAAGAAGGCACTGATCCAGATAAAGCACATCCATTCCCCTCTGCCCAGGGCCAGTCCCCTGTACATCTGGCAGCCTGCAAAATCTAACACCCCCTCAGGGTCCAACACATTGTTCCAGCCCAAAGCATAAAGGCAATTTGTTTTGTTAAAGCTGAAGTAATTCCTGCAGGTCCTCGGCCTTCCAAGGCCAACGCTGCCACTCCAGAGGGAATCCTGTGACCCTGAGCATTTGATGGTGACCACACCAAAGCAAGAGGTGGCTCCTTCAGCAGGAGAATGGCACATGGCAATGCTGGGCCTTTGTGTCCCCAGCCTTCCCCCCATTGTTTCAGCAATGGCAGCTACACTTAGGCAGCTTCAGCAGAGCTTATTTGTGTTGGCTTAGTGCAGATCAGGACTCCCAGCCCACCTCTATCAGCAGCTTGCAATGACAACAGGACCTGCACACTGAGGTCTTTTGCTGGAGGCAAGCCTGTCACAAGCACACACCCTCTTCAAACTTCCCATCAAACAGAAAGGAGAAGAGCAGGAAAAGGCTACCTTTGGACCAGTCTTCCCCAGGTCTACACATGGGCCAATTCTGGGTAGAAAACTCCCGCCAGTGCTGGCCTTCTTCTTCATGTTGAGAAACTTCTCCCACAGGAACTTAGAGGGAAGCAGCTGAAAGGCAAAAATAAACCAGCTAGAGCCTCAGAGTTGGGCTTGTTCAGAAAGGCTTTTCTTGAACAAGTGGCACTGGTGAACAATTTGTGATCACATTGTCCAGGACAGTCCTGGAAGCCCTGGAAGTTGCTTGCTGAAATACTCAGCACCAAGAAATTAGCAATACAGAGTGCAACACACATACTCCAACCACATGGCTCTGTCCCATCAGCTTCTCCGTGATTGCATGTGACATGGTTGGGGATTTCTGCTCTTGGGGCATTTGTTTCCTCTTTAGGTTCATTGCATTAAGGCAGTGACCTTTTCAAAGAATGGGGAGGAGCTCTCAGAACTGCCCTGACTCCATCCCTGTACAGCACTGAGAACTCACAGCAAGGAGGTAGCACTGCTGGGTGAGTCCAAGAGAGGCAAGAAAGGAACGTTGTACCAAGAGTGAGGAGCACAGGAATGTGTCCAAGTTGTAGTTCTCTCTGTTAATTAGCATTTCTTTTCTCTCTCTGGGCTCACAGACCCCTGCAGAGAAGAAAACAGAGGGATCTCCTGGACAGAGCCTCAGCACTGGGGCATCTTCAGTCAAGTGAGCTCCAGACACCAAGGGACATTTGTGACCCTGGCTCCAGGGAGCAGGTGAGAACTGTACAGCCCTCAAGATTCCTACCAATCCAGAGCTTTCAAGAGAAGCCAACTCCTTTGGGAGAGATACCATCAACACATGGTAAACCAAAATCAGGGGACAATTCCCAGCACAGGAAGATTTCCACCATCCTGCAGAACAAAGGTGTGATGGTGTTCACAGGGGTCTTAGGATGAGGGAAGAGATGAGGATCTGACTCCATGGTTCAGCAGGCTTGATTTATTATTTTGTGATATATATTATATTAAAACTACACTAAAAGAATAGAAGAAAGGATTTCATCAGAAGGCTAGCTGAGAATAGAAGAGGAAGGAATGATAACAAAGGCTTCTGGCCTGGACTCTCTGTCTGAGCCAGCTGGGCTGTGATTGCCCATTAATTACAAACATCCAACATGGGCCAATCAAAGATCCACCTGTTGCATTCCACAGCAGCAGATAATCATTGTTTACATTTTGTTCCTGAGGCTTCTCAGCTTCTCAGGAGGAAAAATCCTAAGGAAAGGATTTTTCATAAAAGATGTCTGGGACACAAAGGTGCTGAGACATTTTCTTCTGGACGTGCTGCAGCAGATAACTTGCTTTGCTGTACACTGTGTCTGCAGGGCTGGATCCATGCCCACACAGGAGCTGAGAGAGAACAGCTGCTTTGGAAGCTCTTCCAGCTGGGACCAGCCCTGTCTCACAGGGCTTTGGGCAGAGTTTGAGCTTCCCCTCCAACATGCTCAGGTGCCCAAGGGCAGCTTGGTCTTGACACCAGCAGGGGGCTATTTACAAATCACAAACGGGACAGGGCTGCTGTGGAACTGCCTTGAGCTGTTTTATTTTCCAGCATCACTCTCATGACATGGTTATGACAATGGGGAGATGCCAGCAGCTCACATCCCAGGCAGCAGACCAAGAACTTAATGTTACAACTTCCTTTATAAGTTTCTTGACCAATCACACAAAGCAAAAGCATATTGACAGTAGTTCTATCCAAACACTATAAGCACACGTACCTTTGGTTAAAACACTGCTTGCTTATTTTGAATACAATACCTGCTTGTAAGCCTTAAAGCACAATGCACAGAGCTCCATTATTAAGCTTTAACCCTCCTAATATCTTGCTAGATAAACTTTTCCATAGCTTAGAGAGTTATTCTAGACAAGCGTTAATACACAGACCATTGTTCTATTTGTCCTTGCTTTTCTACAGTTTAAATAATTTTTCTGCTGACCTATCTCATGGCAGCTGCTTAGCTCTAATCAAAGTTCTGCTGTATCTGAGGCTTGCCTTTTGCAGCTTTCCCAAAACCCTCTGATTTTGTGGATTCCCACGATTCCCCCTCTCTGTTCATCTCAAAAGAAACCTTCATAATTGTATCATTTATTATTTGCGTTTCATAGCCTTACTAGAATATTTCTGCTTATTACCTACTTAAAGCATTTTCTTGCTTGCACTAAAGCAGGGGCAGGGAGAGCAGGGACACCAGGGCAGTTTGCAGCCTTAACACAGCCCAGTGGGTACTTACAGTGAAAGATGTCAGTCTTTCTCTGGACAAAAGACGAGGTGTGGAGGTCTTCTTTGGCAATCCAGAAGCCATTTTGAAGGCACGATCTCCCAGATGAGTGACAATGCCTCAACAAAACTGGAAGAAGCAACAATGGGACTCTGAAAATCCAGAACCCAATTCATGGCAGATTCAAGGCATATACTGGTGCTAAAATTTTCTACTATTTGAAAGTAGCTAAGTGCTTGGTTGGTGTAAGTAGCTAGTATGTTAGGCCTCTAGTTGGACTTGATTTGAACTATAGGGCTGCCTTGTGCAATTCAAAGATGGATCATACTGAAACCTGGAGCTAAAAATCTGAACATTAAGAATAGTTAGAACAGACAAAGCTGCAGCCTAAATATTACTTTAAAATAGCTAGAGTGGACATCCTTTTCTTTAGGCTAAAGCACCCCTTCTCTCTCAGCTGCTCCTCACAGGACTTGGGACAGACTGGAATGTTATGGCTAATGGCTTAAAAATTGTTAGAAAGGACTCTCTGACCATTGGGACAAAACTGTATAAAGAGGCCACCCTTCCCTGAAAATGCCTCTGGACTGGAACTTGGCACTGTGAGTTAAGCTGCCTAAGGGAACTTGAGACAAGACAAAGGTGACACTATTGTCCCATGAGCTCAGGGCTGGGGAGAAGTAAACAAGGCTGAAGAGAAAAACCTATCCACAACAAAGCCAAACCCAGCAGCTGTCCTGAAAATCAGCTCTGTCTGGCTTCAAGGTGGGCAAGCCACAGCCACAGACTCGTCTGCTGAGGCCAGGTTTGCACACAAACCTCCCATCAAAGACCTCCACAGTGCCCCCAGACCCATTCCTGAGGCCTTGCACCAGACGAATGCAGGGCACGCAAAGTAACACAACAGATCTGAAAATCCAGAAGCCAATTGATGGCAGACTCAAAGGACAGACAGATGCTAAAGATTTTATATTATTTGAAAGTAGCAACAGACAGAGTCCAACTTGCCCCACCCCAGGGAGGCAGCTGGGAGGTCCCACCTTGCCCAAATCTGCATGAATCCATTCGAGTCTTATGTTTTGCGAGACCTCACCACAGAGAAGACCAGAAGAGGATTTGATGGTATGCCAATGGGATCCATGGAATGGTGATGTTTTTCACTTAATCTGTCTCTGTCACTCTCCTTCTTCCCATTCTTCCTAACCCCCCATCCCCCCCCCCCCCGCCACCCCCCCACTTCTTTTTCTTTTCCTTTCTCTCTCTCTTCCTCACATTTACTGTTACATAAAATCCAGACTATTGATTTTGGCATATGGTCTCATTTGCACCTCAATTCACAAGCCTCTCTCTAATAATTGTAAATACCAGATGATAACAACCCACTGAAACTTGATGAAACTGGAACAGACTTGATTCACCTTTAAGCAGTTTAAGCAACCACTATACGGGAAAAAAAACCTATAGACCAGTACATTTAGAAAATGTTGCATTCCTTCAGTGCAAAAAACCAGCACAATCAGTAGAGCATATATTGTTCATCCACTCAGCTGTGCATTGTGGTGGTGTTCACAGGGGCCTTAGGATGAGGGAAGAGATGAGGATCTGCCTCTTGATTTATTCTTTTATAATAAATATTATATTAAAATTATACAAAAAGAATACAACAAAGGATTTCATCAGAAGGCTAGCTAAGAATAGAAAAACAAAGAATGAATAACAAAAGCTTCTGTCTCAGACAGAGAGTCCAAGCCAGCTGAATGTGAGTGTCCATTAATTAGAAACAACTCTAGGAGACCAATCACAGATGCACCCGTTGCATTCCAGAGCAGCAGATAATCATTGTTTACATTTTGTTCCTGAGGTCTCTCAGCTTCTCAGGAGAAAAAACCCAAAGGATTTTTCATAAAACATGTCTGTGACAGTGCAGAGCACTGAACTGCTGCACCGGAAGACGGGCATTATCCCATCCTGTATTTCTCTTTGGCATTCTCTCTGAGAGTGCAGATGAGACAAAACCAAAAAGTTCAACTTGAGTCAATCTTTACCTTCAAAGGAAATTCAGGAACTTTCTGCAGAGGCCAATGCTCTGCACGCTGATGAACTCCTTGCAGAGGCCAATGCTCTGCACGCTCAGGAACTTTGCAGAGGCCAATGCTCCGCGAACAATTCCCCTGGCGAATCGCCCAGCGAAGCCGCCTGCAGGAGCCCAGGCTGCGCACAAGCAGCCAGGGCCGCGTTCTCAGGCAACTGAGGCCGCGCCGCTGTCACAGACGCTGCCGCCGCGTTCGTGGTTTCCAGGCAGCCGCGGAACCCGGCAGCCGCCGCCCTTTCCCGGATCCTGCCCCTCCCGGCCCCGCACGCCCCCCAAGATGCTGCCGGGGCTCGGGGGCTTCGTCTGCCTGGGCTGGGGCTCGGCCTCCCCTGCGGGACAAGGTGAGGGGGGGTCCCCGGGGGTCGTGTCCCCCCGGGAGCGTGTGTGAGTCTCCCATGTCCCCCCCAAGCCGGGGTCACCCCCTTTTCTCTGCCCAGAGCTCCTGAGCCAGCTCCTGCTGCCCCCTGGGAGGGGCTTTGGGGAGCCCCCCGGGGACCCCCTTGAATGCCCATTCCTGGGCACTGGGACCCTTCGCATCTCCTTCCCCAGCTGAAGGACCCCCTGCACCCCCTTTCCCGGGTATCCTCCTCTCCCAGCCCCTGGATCCCCCGTTTCCATGAGCCCGGGGACCCCCGGACCCCATTCCCGGCCAGCCCGGGGCACCTCAGCCCCAGGCCTTCCTTTGCCCAGCGACCGGTGACGTCACTGCAGACTCGGGCCGCCATTGGCGAGCAGCAAAGAGCGGCGCCAATGGCGGGGCCGGAGGCGGCTCAGGGGCCGTGAAGAGCCTTGAGCTGTGAGGGGCCATGAGGGGCCATGAAGGGCCGTGAGGTGTCACTCTTGCGCCGAGAATGACACAGGAACAGGCAGGAGGCAGTATTGCAGAAAGACTAAAAGAAGGTTGAATTCAAGAGAACCGTGCGGTTTTTATAGAGTGATACGATATATTCTGTTTGATTGGCTAGTTAACAAAAACATTCTTTATACACCGTCCTTGAGAAGAAGAGAAAGACGAAGTAGAAGAACACCACCTGCAGATTGTTTATACTGAAGTTCTCACATTCTTTCAACTTGCTAATAATTCTCACAAGCTGCTGTGAGAAACACTTGCTGTTTCTCTCTCTGTGTCCCATGGCATCCACAGTGAGGGGCTGTGAGGGCTCTTGGGCAACTGTGAGGGAGCCATGAGGGGCCTGTGAGGGACCATGGGGAACTGTGTGGTGTTATCTTTTTATACTAAAAACTACATGTACACTATTTACAATAACTTCTCAATACTTATCACCTATGTTAGACAGTGAATTTTTACTCTAAACTAATCTAAAAATGCCAACATCACTTAAAAGATGGAGGAAGGAAGGAAGGAAGGAAGGAAGGAAGGAAGGAAGGAAGGAAGGAAGGAAGGAAGGAAGGAAGGAAGGAAGGAAGGAAGGAAGGAAGGAAGGACAAGGCACACTTAAATTCTTCTATCTTGGGACGTAGAGCCCCCATTCTAAAAATCTCAAAACTCTATTTTTCACCCTGTGACAAACTAACAATTATTCTACTTAAACTTTCTTGACTTGTAATTCTTCCTATAAAGGTTGGTTGATAATTGTTTTTTCCAAGGGCTAAATCAAAGGCACAGGGGTCTTGGGCTCTGTGCCAAGGTCTCTGAGCCCCCTGGGCAGGGGCTGGAGCCCTCCAGGGCAGCCAGAGGAATTTCCTGGGTTCCCTCAATATTATATTAAAAGAAATGATATACTAAAACTACACTAAAGAAAGAGAAAGGATACATCAGAAGGCTGGAAAAGAATGAATAATAAAAACCCGTGCCTGACCAGAGTCCTGACACAGCTGGACTGGGATTGGTGATTAAATTAAAACAATTCCCATGCTGGGTAAACAATCCTCCAAATCACATTCCAAAGCAGCAAAACAGGGAGAAGCTGAAGCTTCCCAGCTTCCCAGGAGAAGAAATCCTGGTGAAGGAATTTTCCATAAAATATCACGGTGACACTGTTTGGCTTGGTTTGGTTGAGATGGGGGTTGAGGTTGGGCTTTGCTGCGTTTTGTTGATTGGAAAGGAAAGAGAGAGTTTTTGGGGTTTTTGGTTTTTAACGTGTGTGTTTCACAGAGTTTTGCCCAGCTTTTTAGGGGTTCGGCAGCCCGTCAGTTACACAAAAAACTTTGCATCACTTCTCTGAATTTTCCTCCCATTCCAAACCAGGACACGGTGGAGTCACAGACATATTTTATGAAAAATCTTCTCCTTAAGATTTTTTTCTCTTGAGAAGTTGAGAGACTTCAAAAACAAAATGTAAACAATGATTATTTGCTTCTGTGGAATGCAACAAGTGCATCTTTGATTGGTTGCATGTAATTGTTTTTAATTAATAATTAATCACAGTCCAGCTGTCTCAGACTCTCTGGTCAGTCACCAGATTTTATTATCATTCTATTCTTTTCTATTCTTTGTGAGCTTTCTGATGAAATCTTTTCTTCTCTTCTTTTAGTAAGTTTTAATATATCATTTTCGTTAAATGTAATCTATATCATAAAATAATAAATCAGCCTTCTTAAACATGAAGTCAACATTCTCATTTCTTGCCTCGTCCTGAGACCCCTGTGAACACCAGCACAGGGCGGGGTCATCATCCCACGGTGGGAGCATCTCCTAGGGCTTGGTCAATCTCCTACTTGTCTCCCAGTGCTCCCAGCACCTCCCAGCAGTGCCCCCAGCACCTCCCAGTGCTCCCAGCACCTCCCAGTGGTGCTGAGACTGTCTCCTGCTGGTTCCACCACCTACCACTTGCTCCACCAGCATCTCCTGGTGTGTGACTGTGTTTAGAGGGGTCTCAGGATGAGGGAAGAGACGAGGATCTGACTCCATGGTTCAGAAGGCTTGATTTATTATTTTATGATCTATATTATATTAAAACTATACTAAAAGAATAGAAGAAAGGATTTCATCAGAAGGCTAGCTAAGAATAGAAAAAGAAAGAATGAATAGCAAAAGCTTGTGTCTCAGACAGAGAGTCTGAGCCAGCTGTGATTGGCCATGAATAAGAAATAACACTATGAGACCAATCCCAGATGCACCTGTTGCATTCCACAGCAGCAGATAATCAACGTTTACATTTTGTTCCTGAGGCCTCTCAGCTTCTCAGGAGGAAAAATCCCAAGGAAAGGATTGTTCATAAAAGATGTCTGTGACACTGGTGGTCTCACCATCCTCCCCTGATGGCACAGCCCTGTTTCTCCTCCCCAGGACCTACTTCTACAGCGGGCACAGCTCCGTCCCCCCAGCCCCTGCGTGCCCCCAGGCTCCTCTGACACCTGACAGTTCTCCAGCCCCCTGTTCCGCGGCTCTTGTGGAGTCCTGGTCTATGAGGCCCCCACCTTCACCATGGCCATCTTCTTCTCCAACCCCCTGGACTGCAACCGCTTTGCCATGGAGCTGGGCCTGGAGCTGTCCCTGCTCAGAGCCCACCTGGGCAGGTTGGAGGACACCTACCACCGCATGTCCCAGATGAGGACGTCCTTCACCACCAACGGGACCACTGCGTGCTGCCACGTCACCCTGGACACCTGCCAGGAGCCCGTCCAGGTGAGTGTTGGCCACGTCAAGGTGACAGCCACCATGTCCAACACACGGAGATCCATTATCAGGGTGGTTCTGCAGGAGCAGGAGGGCTCAGGGAAGGAGGCTGGAGAGAGGCTTCCATGCTATGTGACAGCAAAGGGATTAATTTAGTTTTTACTGGGCCTGTGAACAGAGAAACAAGGCACACAAAAACTGCTTTTCCCAGCAAGAACAGTTGGAAGAGAAGAAGAAGACATCCGGCTCAAGAATGTAGGAATAGACAAAACAAGGACTGAATCTGGGCTTGATGGTAATGGGTAAATTGTAATATGTAAATTGCTTACTTGTAAAATCATGTGTGCACGAATGGTTAGGAGTATCCTTTGGGTGACCTCAGGCCTGAATAAATTATGCCTTTTAAACCAAATTAGTGTTAAGGGGTCTTGTTCCAGTATTTTGGAGATTTTGTGGCAGTAAACTGGAGAGCCAGCCAGAAGATCAGCCTAGAGCTTCAATGAATCCACAGATCTCCAGCCAGCACTGAGGAATTTTCAGGGAGAAAATTAACTTTAGACCTTCAGGGACTCGAGGCAAGATCCCTGGCCTAAGTGAAGGCATCATTTAAATTATTTTCCTTTGGCTTATTGACAAGGGATGCAAATCCCCACACAGAGTTACTGGTAAGTGTCAGAACCCAGGAAATTCCTCTGGCTGCCCTGGAGGGCTCCAGCCCCTGCCTGGGGGGCTCAGAGACCCTGGCACAGAGCCCAAATCCCCTGTGACTTTGATTTTGACCCATGGAAAAAAAAATTACCAACCTTATATGAAGATCTGCAAGCCACGAAATTCTAAGTAGAATAATAGCTAGTCATGGGGTGAAAAATAGATTTTTGGGAGTTTTTAGAATGGGGGTTCCGGAGGCAAAATGGAGGAATCTGGGTGTTGTCCAGTCTTTCTCCTTCTTCTTCTTGGTCTCCAACTTCTGCTGTGATGGTGGCACTTTTAGATTGGTTTAGAGTAGAAGCTCACTGTCTAACATAGGTGATAGGTATTGGGAAGTTATGATAAATAATGTACATGTAGTTTTTAGTACAAAAGATAACACCACCCTGAGGGTGTCAGTGTGCCTCTGTCTGTCCTGCTGAGCAGACCTCGGCAGGCCAGAAGAAAGAATTTTATAGATAAGAAACAATAAACAACCTTGAGAACAAGGACTGAAGAGTTCTGACTCCTTCTTTGACCACCAGGCTGGGAAAAGAGACTTTCTAACCTATCTCGGGGTCACTCTGACCAGCAGAGACTCCGAGAGCTAAGGGGGGTTTGAGCCCCTGGGTAAGCTTATCAGGGAGAAGTTTGAGTTCCTGACCTCAGGGAGTCAGAGTTTCCCCTCTCTGGAGTTCAAGTCCCCAAGAACTATCAGGGGTTCGAGTTCCCTAGGAAATATTAGAGGTTGTCTTCGGCAGGTATTGACAGTAAAAGATTTTAAAATCACAAAATTCGGGGAGCTAGAAATAAAGTTAGGCTTAGTAGGCCCTGGGAAAATGTGAAAGGTAGGCCCTGGGAAATGTTAGACCTTGTATTTGCTAGATCATGTGAAACTGCAGCCGTGTAGTCAGTATATGATAAATGATGCAATTGTTAGATGTGATTAGATATAATTATTGTTGAAAGAATCACGAGAAACTATGTTAGAGGTTTGAGGGAATCACGAGGAATCCATGCTTAGATGATATCAATGTATACAATAGAACAATGTATGTTTAATAATTAATATGTAAGTTATATAACAATAGAATATAAAACATGTTCGGTCCCAAAGCATGTCAGAGTCAGATTTGGGTTTGTGACCCCTGACACCCAGAGCTCTTAATAAAAGCACCTGCATAGAATCATTCTGTGATTATGTGTTCCTGAACACTAACAGTATCAGGAATTGTTCTATCAGACCAAGATCATAGTTTCAAGAAAAATCATTGTTCTGCATTCTTGTAGCATAGGCTGCAATCATCTTAACTTGGATGGAGGAAAGAAGAAAAAAGAAAACCACATTCTTCATTTACAACTGAAGCCTGGCCACAGCTTCATCTGGAGCCACTTTTGTGGTGGAGATTGGTTAATTCCTTTGCATTCCTCACATTCTCTGCATTCTTCTTGAACTCTGAGAGCCTGTTCATGTGAAAGTGGTACCATGATGTGAGTTTGCCAGCATATCAACATGGGGATGTCCTTGATACAAAAATTCATTTGCAGAGAGAGTGTTGAGAGTGTTGGAGCGTGACTGAGTGTTTGCTGGTGGTTTGGAGTTGCTTTGTTTTTGTGTGCCTGGCTGAGATGGCATTTGTGGGCTTGAAGCCCCCTCTTTTGTCAGTTTGAGCGATTGCAGGTTTGGCAGTCCCCTTCCTCTTCCCCTCTCCCCCCTCCATGACAAAGCTGGAAATACCATTATGACTTTCAGAGGTAATAGCTTGTATATCTGTAATTATTGAATATGGGGCCAGTTTCTTCTTGAGCTAAAGTGGGAGATGATATTCCAAATTCTCCATTGCAATGTTTGTTGAGCTACTGGAAACAGACCCACTAACTAAACCTAATCCAATATTGTAATCAGTGCTGGTCAGCATACAAGCTAAACTCCCAGGCTAAGTGGCCAGAGAATGGTACCTTAGTTGATAACAAATTTTTACAGCTGATGTTGTTTTGTAGAAGAGGAGGGAAATGGAATGAATTGCTGTTATGGATGGGTAATGCCACGGCTGGCTCTTGCAATTAAAGGATGGATATTATGTGAATGTTAAGAGAAGTTTTATTGATTTCTGGTTATGTTCTTGTGATTTGTTGTTTAGATGTCTTCTCTTCTCTCTGCAGTCCCCTTCCCTCCCAAATTGTTGCCCAGGGAGTGTCTTGCTAGCCAGGACAGGTGGAGGGAGGGTGAGTACCTGTACCCCTGGCATGGGGCATTTGGGAGGAGGCAAAGCTGTTACCAGGAGGGGTGGCATGACAACACCTGGCTGTTGGAATCCTGCATGCTGAGAATTTTAAACTTTCTCTGCTGAAAGGCACAGACTCGCAAGAGAACACTGCATTTGACCTGGGGCTGTGGAGAAAGCTTCCAAAATTGATTAATAGCACTGGGATTATGGGTGCATAGTTGGATTTACAATTAAATATACAAAAGGAATATTGTTCCTCCTTGATGCTATTCAACTGCCCAGAGAAATGGCTGCGCTACACCACAAAGCACAACACCAACAAGGGGATTCCCAAATTCCTACAGGGAACAGATGTGCAGATAAAGCTGCACAAGAGGTTGCACAACCTGGTGTTAATACCTGAGAAAGCCATTTCTCTTCCAGAAGTTAGCCCTGGATATTGTCAAGCAGATTTAAAATTAGCTACTTCTCTAGAAGCCCAGAATAAAGAGCAGAATGGCTGGTAATTCCCAACAATCCTGTCAGAGTCCCACCACAACTGGTGTTGCAAATTCTCAAGAGAAACACCAGCAAACCCACTGGGATTTCAATGCTATGGTGAGTAGTCTGTGGGCTCAGACACCCAGTGCTCTTATGACAAAAGTTGTCAAGTCTGTTACAGAAAAATGCCTGATATGTCTTTAAAATAATCCTTTGAACTGGAAAAGGCCACCTTCAGATATCACTAAAAGAGGAAACACTCCCAGAGGTCACTGGTAAATTGATTTTTGAGCTACCATGCTGTGGTGGTTTGACAGGAAATGTGTTTTCTGGGATGCTGTGTTTTGGGCCAATGGATGTTCAGGCTTTAATATTGGCATTTAACCTGGCCATTGGGACATTAGACACGCCTCTGAGAACACGGGGTTAAAAGCAGAGCTCTCCCTTGGGAGGGTCCTTTTGGGTTTCCGGCGGGAAAGAGTTTGGGGAAAAGCCATGAGGCCGGGAGAGGTGGGCCTGAGCCCGGGGGTGGAAGGGTGGAAGAGAGAAAGAGAGAAAAAGAGAGAGACGGTGCCTGGGACTGTAACCTTGAGACTGGATAAACATGGGCCTGTGCTGGCAGCACGGCTGGGAAGGGGAAAAGGGGGGGGGGGCTGCAGCCAGCCGCTTGTAGGAGCTTTTAACCCCTTTTTGGAGAATGAGAACTTTACAGATCATTGACCTCTCCTAGAAGATAGAGTGGAAGATGAGGAAGGAAATGTGCAAATGTGAGAGAGGTCTGGGTGAGTGAGAGATAGTGGAAGAATAGAGAAGAATCCTAGTGGGAAGAGATGATGGAGTGGCTTTTGCTGGACTCTTTTTGTACAGCCATGGACAGAACCATGTTCCTTGAGACACAGAGACTGCATTCTAGGGGGAGGCAATGGCCACAGAACCAAGAGGGTTCAGTGTTGGTGCCCCTCGGCCCCAGGGCGTGAAAAAATATGGGGGGGACAGGTGTCCCAAAGGAGAGACTGTGCCTTTTTTGGATTGGTACAGAGCATCCTTAAAAAAGACAACCCTAGAAGCAGCTCTGGTCCGTGTTCAGCGGTGAGAGCACTGGACATGAAAGGAAGAGGTCACAACGGCAGATGTACTCCGGGCGGTGCCACGAGTGACACAGAAACACACAAATCTTCAGCTGTGTTTCCAAGAGAAGCCCATGGTACAAGAAGGACTCCTCTCCTCCTGATGAACTGAGGATTGATTGTTTGAAAGGTAGTTCTAGACTAAGAGTCGGTGATTTAGAGAGTAGATGCATTGTATTGGAAATTTGGTGAAGGGGGAAAGAAATGTATTTGTAAAGTTTTCATTTTCCCTGTGTGTGTTTCTTTTATCTATAGTTGTAGAGTAGTTAATAAAGTTCTGTTTTCTTTTCTTTCCTAAGTAGGAGCCTGCTTTGCTTATTCCTGGTCACATCTCACAGCAGAAACCAGAGAGAAAATATCTTCATAGAAGCACTAGCATTGTGCCAGTGTCAAACCATGACACTCCCCTTTCTCAAATACTTCTGTTGCTGTGTTCCCCCACACAATGATGTCATCAATATATTGCAGATGTTCTGGAGCCTCACCCTTTTCCAGTGCAGTCTGGATCAGTCCATGGCAGATGGTGGGGCTGTGCTTCCACCCCTGGGGCAGTCAGTTCCAGGTGTACTGCACAGCCCTCCAGGTGAAAGCAAACTGAGGCCACCATTCTGCTGCCAGAGGAAAGGAGAAAAACATGTTGGCAATGTCAATGGTGGCGTACCACTTCACTGCCTTGGACTGCAGCTCGTACTGGAGTTCCAGCATGTCCAGCACAGCAGCGCTCAGTGGTGGAGTCACTTCATTCAAGCCACGATAGTCCACAGTCAATCTCCATTCTCTGTCAGACTTGCACACGGGCCAGATGGGGCTGTTGAAGGGTGAGTGGGTTTTGCTGACCACCCCTTGGCTCTCCAGCTCACGGATCATTTTGTGGATGAGGATCATGGCATCTCAATTTGTTCAATATTGCCGGCGGTGCACTGTCGAGGTGGCAATCGGCACTCGTTGCTCTTCCACCTTCAGGAGAGCTACTGCAGATGGGTTTTCTGATAGTCCAGGCAAAGTGTTCAACTGCTTGATGTTCTCAGCCTCTACAGCAGCTATGCCAAACGCCCATCTGAGTCCCTTTGGGTCTTTGTAACAGCCATTCTGGAGGAAATCTATGCCCAGAATACACGGGCCCTCTGGGCCAGTCACAATAGGATGTTTCTGCCATTCCTTCCCAGTCAGGCTCACCTGGGCTCCCAACAGGGTCAATTGCTGTGATCCCCCCGTCACCCCAGCAATGGAAACAGGTTCTGCCCCCACATGTCCCGATGGTATCAGGGTACACTGCGCACCAGTATCAACTAAGGCATTGTATTTTTGTGGCTCTGATGCCCCAGGCCATTGGATCCACACCGTCCAGAAAATCTGGTTTTCCTGTATCTCTTCCTGGTTAGAGGCAGGACCCCCCCTAGCCCTGGTTATTATTTCTTTCCTGGGCATACATGGTCGAGGTACCTTCCAGGGGATCTGACGGATCATACTCAGCAGCTCAGTCATGGGAGGTTGAGGCTACCTTCACTTTACTGGAATTCCCATGATTAGTGTTTCCCTCCTTGAGCTGATGCACCCGTGCTGCCAGGACAGAAGTGGGTTTTCCATCCCACCTTCCCATGTCTGCCCCATGGTCACACAGAAAGAACCACAGGTCAGCCCGTGGGCTGTACCCTCTCTCTCTAGCTGGGGAACGTTGGGCTCTGACTCTGGGGCCTGTGACTCACACTGGTACAATGTGGGAACTGTTCCTCCTCACCTCCTCCCTCATCTCCCTCATCTCCTCTCTGAGTTCTTGGACCACGGCAGAGACATGAGCCTGCATTGGGCCATTGATCACACTCTCATAATTTCTAAGCTTGTTGGCAACAGAACCCACTGTCTCTCGTTTGTTATTGGCATTAATCGTTGCAATGAAGGTGGTGTATTGAGCTGGCCCCAGATTTGCCAGACTCCACAACATTTGCCCTGTGCACCTGACCTTGTCTGGGTCAATATCATGCTGTCCATCCCTCCCAAAGAGTACCTCCAATACTGCCACTTCTCTCAGCTGTTGGATCCCTTCCTCAAGAATCTTCCAGTGCATTCTATGGTGCTGGTCCTGCATTCTCTCCCTGTGGACAAACCTCTCTCTGACACTCATTAAAAGCTGTTCCCAGAGGGAAAGGGACCTTGGCTCCCTTACAAAAATCAGATTCATACCTGAGTCCTGAGTCAAGTGTCCCAAATTCCTTGCCTCACCACCATCCAGCTGGACACCTGTACCCATAAGGTCCCAGACCCAAAGTAGCCAGGTTGTATAAGCCTCACATCCCTGTCGTACAATGTCTTTGTGCAGATTACGGAGACTTTTGTATGTCAGGGACTCGGTGATGACCTCAACTGTTGCCTCTCCTGGGCGTTAGGAAGGCTCTCCTTTCATATCCTCATCTGGGTGCTCTGATTTCATCTTAGATCTCCTTGTTTCCACTAGGGCGACTGCTGCTGGCTGTGACTGCCTTTGCAGTTCAGCTGGAACCTGGACAGTTGTAACATCTGTGGGTTCCACTGCTGCACCATCAGACTCTCTCTCTTTGAGGCAGGGGGATGGCTTTTCACCAGCTGTGGAAATGTACTCCTTCAGCACCTGGCCCATCTCTTTCATTAGAACCCTCATCCAACCTGGATGGTTCATTTCTGAGGTGGGCTGTGGGGCAGGGTCAGGCTCTGGGGCAGCAGCATCCCTTGTCTCTGGAGTAGGTGTCAGTGTGGTTATCCAGGTTAATTTTCCCTTATCTCTGAATGCTAAATGTAACAGGCCTATCAGCAACACCAGCCACTGTATGATATCATTAGCATTTAGAGTGGATCTGAACCCTTTGAAAACTGCTGGGGCAGACCCAAAGAGCTGGGTGAAGGGCTGGGAAAAAATTTGCCCCCGTGTCATTTCCTCAAAGTAAGAACCATTATTAAAGTAACCCCCAAAAACATACACTTAGTGTGTGATAGCTCTGAATCCATGTGCCTGCCTTCCAGAGGAAGTTAAAGATCCATGAATTCCTCACCTCATTAAGCCATAAAGCAAACTGGATAATAGCCACAGCAGCCTTAGTTTGGTTAGCCTGTGTTCCCAGGGATTGTCTGGGTGCTCCAGATGGGGCAGAAGGAAGAGCTCCAGGCCCTCCGTGAGGGTGATGAGGGCAGTGGGCTGTCAGCAGGGGCTGGCTGGGGGAGCTGCAATGCCTGGGCAGGGAGCTGCAATCTCTGCCCTGGCTGCGGTGGGCTTTGCTCCTTGTATGGACCAGGGGTGGCGCGGGCAGAGCACACAGAGATTTCAGGGATGCGGGCAGGGGGATTCACGGCCAGCACCTTGCAGCTGATCCCCTTGGTCTCTCCTCTCTTGTGGCCATGGCAAGAGCTGGGTGGGATGGCTCTGGCAGGAAGGTCTCCTTGGATTCCTGCACATCCACGTTCTGACCGTGGCTCTGTTCCTCTCTCTTCCAGCCCTTCGAGCCCTGAGTGAAGACAACAGCCCCTCCTGCATAAGCACATTTGTTCAGGTGATGTTTGAGGGAAGAGCTGCAGAACTTTCATCTGCTGGCTCAGAAGAACCAGTGTCTCTTTAAGACCTCCAGATCCCTTGGAAGGTGAGACCA
The DNA here is from genome assembly GCF_023055355.1 of Agelaius tricolor. Lineage (NCBI taxonomy): Eukaryota > Metazoa > Chordata > Aves > Passeriformes > Icteridae > Agelaius > Agelaius tricolor. The sequence goes on from NW_027269345.1 coordinate 254,034, forward strand.
CCTGGAGACCAGAGGGGATCAGCTGGAGTTCCAGGCACAGCTGATGACTGGCACAACTGAGCCTGTGGGAAGCTCCCATGGCTCCTGCCTTCTCCCTCCCTGTTGACAGCTCCCTCCCTCCAGCCCTCAGACCCTGCCCATCCCCTTTCTTCCCTCCCAGCTCATCCCTCTGCTTCGCCTTCCATTAATAAACAGTTTGGCTTCCTCACTTTACCTGCATCTCTGTGGAGCTGGAGCGATGCAAATCCGGGGCCCTGGGACACACAGGCCACTCCTGCTGTTCTCTCCCACGCCGTGTTTTGTGCAAAGACACAGAGGAACGAGGGCAGATCAGGCTGGAAAGGTTCCTGTGCTGAAGGCGCAGTTGTACAGCACTGTGGAGTTCAAGATCTTGCTGAGCTCCCTGGAGCCCCTGGACTTTTGAAGAGCAAACCTGAATATGCTCTAAACCCAGCTGAGAGGGATTCTATGGCAAGGATCCACGGAGGGCAAAGGAGCTTGGAATGCTGGAAGGTTTCAAGAATAGCTTCCTGAAAGCACAGCAGTGCTCCATCCCTGCACAGGATGAGGAAGAGGGCAGAACCAGAGACCATCTGGGCTTAGCAGGGAGCTCTGGGTGTGCCTAAGGGCAAATGAAGCAGCAGCACGGTGCCTGAGACTCGGACATGCGGCCGTGCCGGTGCCCGGAGCGCTGCCAGGCAGTGCCGGGATCCCGGCTGTGGTTCTGGTCCCCACAAGTGAGGAATGGCAGCCCCAGGCTCAGAGCCAGTCAGAAAGCCAACCAAGGGAGACCAGAGGGAGGGCACCCTTCCAGTCTCTCTTGGGCATGGCCGCAAATCAACCCCTGCTGCTTCTTCCTCCGCCTGTGTTTGGGCTGTGCTGGTGGCAGAGCCAGCCAGGTTGTGCTCTGTGTTCCAAAGCCTGTTGGGAGCGGGCATGAAAAGCGCTGTGTGCACAGCAGAGAGTCCTGGAAGGTCCTGGCAAGAGGGTCCTGTGGGGACAGGGCTCTGGGCTCTGGCTGGGAACAGCCTGGTTTTGGTGCTGTGAGCACAGGCAGGAGCTGAGGCAGGGGAAGAGGCGGCGGGCAGCTTGTGTTTGTAGAGGGCCTGGGGCTGCACCTCTGAACCTGCACCTGGACACACACTTGGGGGAATACGAGCTGGAGCTGGAGTGCCTGTCCTGAAAGGACCTGGAGTCATTCAGCCTTGCCAGCTTTTCTTAAGAGTGTGTTGGTGTTGCCCAGGAAAGCCACACATTTGGGGAAATGCCTTTGGAGGAAAGGGGCTTGCTTCTCAAGGAAAGTGCTTCCCAGGGAGCTCCCAGTGAGGCAGGTGCGAGTGTCCCCCTTTGGCTCTCTGTGCTCCTTTCAGTCCTTGAGTCCCGTTGCACTTGGCAGAGGAGCAGGGCAAGGGAGAAGGCTGTGAAGAGCAGGTTTGGCATCGGCCTGGACCTGCGGAAACCAAGCCAAGCACCTGCAGCAGGGTGTGTTCCCTCCCTTTGGACAGAGGTGTGAGCAGGAGCATCTCTGTCCAGCCATGAGCCCAACAGCTGTGAATTAAAAGGCCTTTACACACACACTTTTCACATCTTTCCAGTCTGCTGTGTTTCAACTCTTGGAAAAATGCCTTTGCCTCCTGCTTGGTGGGAGCTGCTGTGGCCCAGGGCCAGCACAGAGCTGGGATGTGTGGGCCAGGCAGCGAGGAGAGCCTTGGCTGATCTTGGTGTGTCCCTGCACTCAGAAAAGGCCTTCCAAGGTGTCCTGCTCATTGGCTCTCCCTGTGCATCTTGGAGAGAACAAGGTGGGCATTTCTGGCAGCTGGGCATCAGCAGCCTCAAAATGGGGGTGTGTGGTGCAGTGCTCCTTGCTCCTCTCTGCTGACCCGTGAGCGTTTGTCTGCTTTCGGGATGGCCCTGGCTGTGTCAGGGCTGCTCCGTGGACACGAGACAGCCGCTCCTGTCCCGCTGGGTCCCAGCAGTGCCTGGCAGCAGCCCTGCATCCACGTCAGGATGCTGGCCAAGAGAGGCCCTGGAAGCTGAGGCAGCTGATTGGAAGCTTTTGCAGATACACACAGGGCATGGCCAGCAGCGTTCCCTCAGGATACAGCAGTGCTGAGGCGCCTCCCCAGAGCTGCCTGATGCTGCCCACTCCTTGTGGCACCAGTTGCTTTCCTGTGGGATGTTCTACCTCCCCCAAGAGTGAAGAGGGAGCTGGAGAAAGAGCTGGCCAGGCTGCTCTGGATCCTTTCCCAGCAGCCCTGGCTGAGTGGAGCAGTCTGAGCTGAGTGCAGAGGTGCCCATGGAACAGCCGTGCCCAGGAAGGCTCACTGGGAAGGGGGATCCAGGAACCACAGGCCTGGCAGCCTGAGCTGCCACCGGGGAAGGCCTTGGAGCAGATCCTCCTGAGTGCCAGCCCACGGCACGTGCAGGGAACCAGGGCGTCTGCTGGAGGCTGGGAAAGCTCTGCAGAGGGACGGGCACAGCTGGGGCTGCTGGTGAGGTGTTGAGGGCTTCTGTGTGGGATTTTGGGGGGTTGGTGTTGGTGGGGTGTTGGGGAAGGAGTTGTCTGGAAGGTGAGAGGTCTGGGCTGGAATTTGAGTCAGTTTGAAGGCAGCATCTATGCTTTGGCACAGCTTTGGCTATGGAGGGCAGAAAGAATATCTGTGACTATTTCTATTCATGGTCCTGTTTCCCCTGCAGGGAACAAGAGGGGAGAGCTGTACTTTATTGGCCACTTAGATATCTGTACTGGGGGAGGATCAGCCCTTTTGCCATCTACTCTTTTGTTTGGGTTACTCTTGTAACACTGAGTGGTCTTTCATTCCTTGAGAGCTTTTATTCCTTAAGAAAATTAGGAGATTATCATCCCTTCCTCAAAATCCATTTGCAAATCAAAGAATGGTCTTCTTTTTGGCTCTGTGTAGTGTTATGTTTTCTAAAGTGACATTCAATGGATGATAAGGCAAATGAGTTGCTGCTTTAGGATGGGAAACAAACTTGTAGACCAGTCACATTCTCAGGCCATCCCAATAAATTTGGGAAGTTTGCAAATTTTGGAACTACTTGAGCTGAGCAATGGGAAGTAAAACTTTCCTGAAGTGAGGATTCCTTAATGCCAGATTCTTCTGTGTCTTCATGGCAAAGATGTGTTTGTGGTGCAGGAAATGACTTCAATGAGAAAATAATTCCAGCACGGAGTAAGAGCTTCTGACAGAGACCAAGTGTTGCCAGCAGTTGCTCCAGGTGCTGCTGCCATCAGCCCCCAGTGCACGTGGGCTTTGGCTCCCTGTGGCACAGCAGCCCCCCAGGGGCACAGGTCTCTGGGGCAGGAGACGGGCACCAGCGCTGCCAGGGCTCGGGGGTGGCAGCTCTGCTTGGGCAGGGACTCTGCCACAGCTGCTGCTGTCAGCGCTGCCCGGGCCCCAGGGCTCAGAGCAGCATTTGTGCCCTGGCCCACACATTCCTTGTCTGTGTCACACCCGTGGGTTTAGGATGGCCACCAGCTGGGAGGTGTCCCAAGGAGGCCGTGCCAGCTTCCCTGGAAGGCCCCGTGCCCTTCCCAGCGCGGCTGCGTCGGCAGCCCTGGGGCTCCTTCTGCTGCCCTGAGCCCGCAGAGCAGGGCAGCCTTTGCTGATGCTCTGAGCCCTTCCTAAAGATCCTGTGGGGCTGTCTTAGACACCTGGGGCCAGGCATTCCTTAAAGCCTGGGCCACTTTGGCTTGGCTGGGGGCGGCCCCAGGGCAGGCGGCAGTGTGTGCAGGGGCCCTTTGTGACACGGTGCAGCACGGTCACTGTGGCATAGAACGGGTGTCCAAGGGCCCTTTGTGACACGTGGGAAATAGAAGCTTGCCCGGCTGCTGGGAACAGGCAACGGGGCAGAACGGGACAGAGCGGTGCCGTGAGGAGCCCCCGCACAGCGCCCTCGTTCCTGTCTGACCCGGAGTCTTTCCCAGGCGTTATTCCTGCAGGTGACCTCGAGGCCAGACCACAGGACTTGCTGACCCGTGGTCTCCCTGAGGCTTCTCTTCTGCAGGAGCCTTCGAGGCCAGACCCCAATCCTTGACAGGAGTCTCCTGTCCTTGTGGCAGGAGCCCTTGAGCCCAAGCGCAGGACTTGCCATCCTGCAGCCCTCCTGAGGCTTCTGTCTTGGAGGTGCCTTCCAGGCAGCACTTGGTGACTTAGAGCTTTTGCAAGGCATCTCACCTGCAAATAGCCACAAATCCAGTCAGAGATATGGAGCAGAGACCCCCGAGAGTGCCCAAGCTGGCCTGGGTGGAGGAGGAGGAGGAAGAAGGCCCTGCAGCTGCCCCAGCACAGGAGACCGAGGAGGTGGTGCCGTTCCAGCCACCGCAGGAGGGTGAGTGGCAGAGCTGGTCCACAGGGTTGGCGTCTGCAGCCAGCTTGACCCCATGCCATGCCATGCCATGCCATGCCATGCCATGCCATGCCATGCCATGCCATCCTATCCCCTGGGGAAATGCCCATGGACAGGACGGAAGAGGGCCTGGGCAGACACCCTGCAGTGGCCGCGCTCCATCCCCTGGGCCATCCCGGGGCTCTCCCTGCCTGGGCAGCGCAGGGCTGGCCTGTGTTCTCTGGCCTCTCCCGCAGCCCCTCAGCTCTGGCTGCGCTCACTCTTTGCCAGATGCAGCCCTGGACAAGACACAAGAGCAGGAATCCAGCCGTGGCCGCTTCCGCGGCACAGCTCAGGTACCTGCAGCCACCCCCACCTGGGCTGGGCCTGCTGTCACTGCTCAGCTCAGCACCGTGTGTGCAGCACTCCATGCAACATCCCCGGCTTCCTGCCCTTCTCTTACAGTTCATCTGCAAATTCATCAAGAGAATGCAGGAGGAAGAGACCATGGCCATGGGCACTGGGCTCAGACCATACTCGCCCATCTTCAAAACCAAGCCCAGTGCTGCCCTCCTGTGTGTGCTTGTAGAGGAAGGTTTTTACTATCCAAACCAAGTAAGCAGCCTGTGGGCAGGGTTTGATCCTCCCAGGAATTGCTTGGCCTCCCAAGCCACACATGCTGTTTGCTGTGAGCCTTTGAGGCCACATGGCAGTGCGCTGGGAAGGGAAGCACTTCTCTGGGCAAGCTGGGAACATTGCTCCCCCTGGCAGCTTCCCAAGTCTCCCTGTGCCTTCTCCAGGTGCCCGCCATGGTGAGGTTCATCCACCAGTGGCTCGTGGCCAATGATTGTGCTGAAGCCAGGCTGGACGAGGCCCTGCTGGATCTCACGGAAGCACAGCCAGATGACGTAGTCCTGACGCTGCTGCGTGTGGCCCCGTCCTGTGACAGGTATGGGGCCCACCTGCCCAGAGGGCTCAGGCCTCCCCAGCCCATCAGCCTGTACAGCCTGCCGCAGGTGTCTGAGCAACAGAGACTTCCAGGGGCCTCTGGCTGCTGCCTTTCCCAGCCCTGGCACGTCAGCCCCTGAGCCTGCTGCCATGCTCCCTCCCTGCCCCTCAGGGCTCTGTCCCCACAGGCCTGGGCTGCCTGGCTGCTGCTGGCCAGGGCCAGTGGGCAGAGGCAGAGCTGGCAGCCAGCTCAGCTCCCCACGCTGCTGTGGCTGAGACCCCCCTGAGACAGAGCTCTGACCCCCCAGAGCTGCCATGGCCATGTGGAAGACCATCATGGGCTCAGCCAGGACTGCCGAGCTGGCACAGCTGATCCTCCTGGATGTGCTGGGGAGCTGGCCAGAGCACAGCACGTGCACCTCCGATGGGGACCAAACGGCTGTCTTTAACCTGGCTGTGAGTTTCTGCAAGTGGCCTTTGCTGGCCCCAAGGCCGCCTCTCCAGCAGCTCTCCATCCTCCTTCCCCCACTGCATCTGCCTGCCTCAGGCGCTGGCCTGAAACCTGGCCCAGGGGCAGCTTCAGGCCCAGCAGGCCCAGTGCTCCCCCTACCAAGGACTCTGCAGGCCTCTCCCTGCCACGCTCGGGCCCTGCCACACGGACGCCTGGGCACTGAGCGCTGTCTCGGGGGCCTTTGTCCCTTGCAGGCAACCGTGGTGATGTGGAAGATCCTGCAGGTGCCCTGTCTGCCACGGATATTGAAGGTGTATTTCCCCCGCCTATTTGTGCATCTGCTCTTCCAAGTGTTCTCCAGCACCTTGGAGATGCCAGAGGAGGTCGATGCCTTCTGGAAGCAATGCCAGCAAGAGCATGGCCTTGCCACCAGCCCCAACAGGTGCTCCATCCCACTCCTCCTGTCCCTGCCACGTGGCCTGCCAAGGAGCCAGTGCTGCCAGCGTGACCTGGCCTTTGCTGTGCACACAGGTTTGCAGTGCGCACCCTGAAGTCCCTGCTCTGCCTTCTCCGCTGTGAGGATGTGGTGGTAGCAATGGAACGCAGGTGTGGCTGGGACACGCTGCTCTCTCTTGACACCCACCATTTTGCCGTGGCTCTGCTGGCCAGGTGAGAGCCCCTTCTCCCCACAGCCTCTGACATTTGTGCTCTGTGCCTGGGGTGTCCTGCAAAGTTTCCATGGTCATGGGCCTTGTCACTGCGGGACAGCCAAGCAGACTGGAAAAGGCTGGCAGAGGAGGGTGCCCATGAGAAAGCAACTCCCGAGTGGCCCAGGTCCCCTTGCTGGAAGGGTGGTGGGGAAAGATGAGAACTCTGTGAGTCACTCCTGGGAGAGATTTGCCCCACTGGCTCAGGGTCTTGTTTCCTTTTTCCTCTTTTTAGAGAAATTTCCCATTCAGCCCTACACTTTTGTTCTGGGATTGCATTCTACCTGCTCAGCATGCTCGGCCAAGAGATGCCATACTGGGATTTCCCTGCCCTGGCATTCCTTGTGGAGGTGAGCCTCAAGGCCAGCGCTGCCTCCCAGCTCTCTGCCCTCTCGTAGGCACAGCTGCCAGGACGGTGCCCGTGCCCTGTGCTGCTGCCTGGGCCCAGCCCTGTGAGGTTCTGGGCTCCTGCCGGCCGGCTCCCTGTCACTGCCCTGTGCCTTTCAGGTCCTCGAGTGCCTGGACTTGAGGGAATGCAGTGACAGTGTTCTGCAGATCATGGCACAAAACCTGCAGAGCCAGCACAGGGCCAGGCGTTACTTGGCACTCAGAGGCCTGGTAGTGCTGGGCAAGAATCCCTTGATGGTGAGAAGGGGGCAGTGGCTGAAGCCGTGCAGGCAGCGTGGGGCCGGGCAACGCCGTCGCTTGGCCTTGCCTGGGCTTGGGGCACTGGGGCAGCTGCTCCCAGCTCTCCTGCCTCCCACTTAAGCTGCCCCAGTGCTTTGGGACAGGCCTTTGGCCTCTGGGCCCTGCGGCAGCAGACTGGCCTTTCACAAACTTGTGTTCTGCACAGGCTGAAAAAATGGGGAGCCTGACCCAAAGTCTTGTGGAGCTCCTGCAGGAAAATGATAGCCACATGATCAGGATGACCATTCTTCTACTCCGATATTTGCTCCTGGATATTGGGGGTGCCCCAATAGCCACCCCCATTGCCCTGCAGCTGGCTGAGGCGCTCCTGCCACTCTTGGACCACGTAAGGCTCTGTGCCCACAGCCACGGCCGCCGGCTGCTTCCCGGACACTTGGTGCCCTGTGCAGATGCAGGCCTGTGCCCTGGGGGGCCTGAAGCAGCTGATGCTGAGGTCTTTTGCCCTTCCTCTCCTACAGGATGATATCCGGGTGCAGCTGAGCTCCATGTGTGTCTTTCAAGAGATGCTGGACTTTTTAAGAGAAGATGGAAGAAAGGCCCTGAAGTCCCACGTGCGCCAGAGCCTGGTCCCACTCTACTTCCACTGCCATGATGAGAATCAGATTGTTGCTGAGGTGAGGACCTGTGGCCACCTCCTGTCCCCCTGGCAGGGGACTGGGCAGCCTCCTGCCCTGGCACCTCTCAGACTGCAGGCTCCTCCAGGCTGTGGCACTGGGATGCTCCTGTGCCCTGGCCTGTGGGGCCAACACCGTGTCTCTGCTGCTCTCCAGGCCTCCCGGGAAACGCTGCATTCTGCAGCCGGATTCCTGAAGAGGCGGAATCTCGAACAAATGCTCCAGGTGGATCAGACATGGAGGTTTGGCGAGTGCTTGGTAAGAGAAGCCGAGAACGCCCAGGCTCAGCCTGGAGAAGGCCCCTGAGGGCGGTGCTCAGTGTGCAGGGCCGGGCAGCTGTGCCCATGCCCGCTGCTGCAGCCAGAGGCCGCGGGGGCTCTTCTCCAGGCTCCCGTGGGCCCGAGCCGGGTGCCCATGGAGCCCCGGCCCGGCGGGGCTGCGGGCCAGCACCGCGGCTCCCCGGGCAGCAGCCGGCCCTCTGCCCCCTGCCCTCGGGAGCCCTTGGCCAGCGGCTGTTGTGGCCGAGCCTCAGGGCTGTGCGGCAGGGGAGGCCGGGGCTGGGCGCAGGCAGCGCCCGGCCCAGGGGCTGAGCCCGCGCCAACCCTTCCCTCCTGCCGCTCTCTGCAGCTGGCAGAGGACAGGAGCCGAGCGGCCGAGCACCTGCGCCGGGCCCTGCGTTACCTGCAGAGCCCACAAGAGCCCCTGCGAGAGGCGGCCATCAGGTTCATGGGTGAGCCACGAGCCCGGGCTCCCTCCCGGGCCCGCCGCAGCTCGGCCCCGGCCCCGCCTGCTGCCCCGGCAGCGCCAGCCGGGCCTGGCGCCGTGGAGCCCCGCCTGGCCTGGGCATTGCTGCTGCCGCCCTCTGGCAGCCGTGCCCTGGGGCGGCAGCGTGCGCCAAGGGCCGGGCTGAGCCCTGCCGGGCCAGCAGCCCGTGTGGCCACAGCGCCGGCAGCGCCGCTGGCAGGGAGCTGTGCCGCTGGGGCCGTGACAGGCTCTGTGTTCACAGGCATGGCCGGGCGGCACCTGAGGGGGCAGCAGCAAGAGCTGCAGCTGATCTGCACTGGTGAGTGAGGCCAGCGGGCTGGCAGCAGGGGCTGCCGCGGGGGGAGAGCTGCAAGCCCTGCCCCGGCTGAGGAGGGCTCTGCTCCTGGGGGTAGAGCACACTGAGATTTCAGGGCCACGTGGGCCATTGGTGGCCAGCAGCTTCGGGCTGATCCCCTTGCTCCCTGCTCCCTCCTGCCCATGGCTAGAGCCGGCTGGAATGGCCCTGGCAGGGGGCTCTCCTCGGCTCCCCGCAGATCCGGCATCTGACCATGGCTCTGTTCCTCTCTCTTGCAGCCCTGGAACGCCTGACGGAGGACATGAGCAGTGCCGTGTCACAGCTGGCACTTGAAACACTGCATGTCCTCCGAGCAACAGCCAGTGGGCGATATTCCATCTTCCAGAGGCTGCACGACCAGCTGCACAGGGCATGGATCACTCGGCCTCGTCTGTCACGGCTCGGCTGGCTGCACTGCTGGAGCTCTGAGGACAGTTGATCCGGGAGGCTCTCTTTGCTGGGGCAGCCTGAGCCAGTGGGGATTTTTACTTTTCTTTAAGATTTTTCTTTTCTTCCATTCTATCTTTTACCCTATGTAAATATATACCATGTTATAATATACACACTCTCAGGAGATTTTCTTTGCTGCCCAGGGTTCATAGGGCATAGGGAAAGTGGAGAAAAGCGTGCTTCTACTTAGCATGCTGCCCATGCATGCAGTGCTGCGGGGAAAATGGCCAGAAGCCCCTTGGCCTATGGTGGTTCTGCTGAAGCCTTTGTGCTGCCCTCAGAGCAGCTGGGCAGGGGCCGGAGCTGCGGGGATCCCTGCCAGAGCGGTGCCTGGAGATGGCCACAAGCCCTGTGCCAGGCAGGAAGCGCCATCCGTGCCCTCCCACCCGTCTGCTGCTGGCTGCCTTGCTGAGGGCTCCCAGGTGCCTCTGGCTGGGGCTGCTCCGGAGCTGCTGTGGGGCTGCGGCGCTGCTGCCGGGCAGCTTGGCCGGGCTGGGGCAGGGCCTGAGGGGCTGGGGCGCTGGCAAGCCCTGAGCAATGGGGCTGTCAGAGGCCACAAGCAGCCCCCTGGCAGCCGCCTTGTTCCTGCCAGAGTTGACTTGCAAGACAGATCCCGGGCACTCTGCAACTAACAGCATCAGTGTTGTTGGAAAGCCAAATGCACGGAAATGTCAGACCTTTGGTCTTGTCAGCAAAGCTTAGAATTAAACACAGCATTTGATCTGAGACCTTGGAAAGGGCTTCCGAACTCAGGTGCTGGAAGCCAGAATGTGGATTTCTAGTTTCTAGCAGAGACACGGGGAGGAAAGTTGAAGTGGAGGAATGTTTAGAGTTTTAGAGTTCCAGATCTAGAAAAAATCCAAGTAGTTACAACAGTAAAGAAGAAGTTTAGGATGCAGTGCTGTAGGTTTGTTGCGTCATGGCATGATTGGCTAAGGAAGCTTCCACTGTAGCATGATGTGGGAAGCCAGGAAATTCCTCGGGCTGCCCTGCAGGACTCGAGACCCTGTCAGAGGGCTCAGAGACCTTGGCACAGAGCCCAAGACCTCTGTGCCTTTGATTTAGCCCTTGGAAAAAACAATTCCCAACCTTGTATGAAGAATGACAAGCCACAAAATGAAAGGGAATTTATCACAGAGTGGAAAAATAGATTTTGGGGGTTTTTAGAATGGGGCTTCAGGGGGCAAGATGGAGGAATGTGGGCATGTCCAGCCTTTCTCCTTCTTCTTCTTGGCCTCCATCTTCTGCTGTGATGTTGGCACTTTTAGATTGGTTTAGAGTAGACGCTCACAGTCCAACGGAGATAATAGGTATGGGAAAGTAATTGTAAATATTGTACAGGTAGTTGTTTTTAGTATAAAAAGATAACACCGCCCCGGGGGAGGCAGAGTGCCTTAGACTGTCTTGCTGAGCAGACCTCGGCAGGACAGGAGAAAGAATTTTATAGATAAGATGCAATAAACAACCTTGAGACCGAGAAATGAAGAGCTCTTACTCCTTCTTTGACCACCGGGCTGGGAAAAGAGACTTTCTAACTTATCTCGGGGTCACTCTGAGCAGCTAGAGACCCCGAGAGCATGAGTCCCTAAGAGGAAATATTGAAGGCTTGGCTCCAAAACATAAATATCCTTGTTGGCCGTGTCTTCTTGGCCAAGAAATCCTTCAATGCTCTTGGAACTACAAGTCTTGCGGCCCTGTGAGCCATGCGGTGGAGATGGGAGCCAAACTCACCCTTCCTGTCTATGTAGAAGAGAAGAAAAAGCAATGGCATCATCTAAAAAATTCAGAGGTCTTCTCTCTAGTTCATTCCAAACTCCTTCAACTCGCCCAAAGTGGGATTTAGCTACAAACACATGACAAGGACTTTTAGGGCTGGCTCTTTGACTCCAGAGTGGCTGCTTTAGAATCTTTCCCATAACCCTGTGTAGTTGTGTGCCAGCAAGGTCTCCTTTGAAGAAACTTTCCCAACTGACTTGCATGGAGGTTTGTTTGAAGGGTGTTTGAGGAGAAAGGCTCCCAGCAGAGGTCTGGGCTTTGGCCTAGCTGTGTCTCCTGCTGATTGTGAAGTGTGCCATCAGCTGCAGGGCTTTCTGGGCTAAAAATACCATCAAGTCACTTGGACTTGCTCATTTTGGCCTCTAAAAGCTGGACCCACTTTCGGGGCAAATTTGGAGACCTCATCTATGGGTGGATAGAGCACCTAGGATTTTCCCAATTGCTGGGAATGGTTCTCCAGGTCCCTGGAGTATCCAGGGCCCTGGTAAGTTCCAGCTCCACACATGCTTGGCAATGAGAAGCAGAGGAACCCAGACCTTTTTGTGCTGCCTGTGTCACTGCACCGGGGCCATGGGATGGGCACACGCAGCCCTTGTGCTGGAGCTGAGCTGCTCTGCCCTGCACTGGTTGCCGCCATCCAAGCTGGTTTTGCTTGTGCTGGTTCCCTGACACCTGGGGCTCTGGGCAGAGCCCTGAGAGCCTGGTCTCCCCCCAGGGAAGGAGCAGGAGCCCCTGGAGAAGCTGTACCGGGTGGGGATGCTGCTGCTGCTGCTGCTGCTGGAGACAGCCAGGATGACACCAAGGATGAGAAGCTCTTCCTCAGCCTGGCCACTGGAGGCTGAAGGTGATGGACTTTGATTCTGGCACCTTCTTCAAAGCCAAACTCCACAGGGAATTTGCAGATGAGTCCCCACCGGGGGAAATTCTGCCAGATTTGGGCACGGCCCAGCCTGGCTGGGAACCAAAGGTTCCCCCTTTGCTGGGGCAGATGCAACTCATCCTTCAGTCGCTGCCCAGCTGCTTTTTGGCAGGGCTGTGGGGATGGGCTGGGCTGGGTACGAAATGGGAGTGGGCTCCTGGCCCTGCCAACAGCCCCCAGCACCCACCGTGCCCGGGCTGGGGCTGGGGCTGGGGCAGCCAGCCCGACACAAACAAAGCCCCATGGTGGGAGCAGAGGTGGGACTCCAGAACCTGTGCAGGGGCTGCTTTGCTGTGCAGGCAAGGAAGGGCTTGGGCTGCTCAGCTGCCCTTGTTTGCTTTGGGATCACCGTGATTTTGGGGGCAGTGCAGGGGGGAAGAGAGAAAGTGTGGGCTTCCCTCAGCCATGGCTGGGTTTTTCCCTACCATGTAGGAGTTGGGCCTTCCTCAAGGCCCTGACAGAGATAAGAGTTTTTCACGTTTTTCTTGCTTTCCCTTTTTGCATCTAATCTCTTTTCAAGAATGTGTTGTTTGTTTTTCCAGAGGAAGCGTTCTAGGTGGTCCAGAGTGGATGGGGAAGTGCTTGGGAGCAGCTGTGGTGTGGATGGGACGTGCCCTTGGAGAAGGCTGAGGCCATGGTTTGGGAGCAGCTTTTCTTGCAGCCGTGGCTGGCATGAGGTGGGTCCCTGTGTGCTTGGCAGGGTGGGATCAGAGCTTTTGGGAGATGGCAGCGAGCACAGGAGCATCCTGCTCTGGGCAGCTGCTGAGGGCTGGATGTGCCGTGGCTGGCTGCAGGCTGGGCACATGTCCTGCCCTCCTGCTCTGCTGCCAAAGGCAGCAGGGATGGGCAGCTCTGGGCACAGCTCTGGGCACAGCCAGCATGGCCTGGGCACCGCAGGCCTTGGCACAAGGGCACAGGAGCCCTCAGCTGACGGGCGGTTTCTGCTTTCTCTCCTTGCAGCCGGGCTCTGTGGCTGCTGTGGCTGCTCTGGGCTCTGCCAGGGCTCTGCTGGGCTCAGCCCTGGGCCCAGCTGGGCTGGCTCTGCCCTCACATTGCTCTGACAGCTCTGCATCAGACGAGCCCGTTGCGAGCACAGCGCCTGAGCTTTCTGCTTTGGCAGCTGAGTGAGACTCTACTGCAGGCCCAGAGATTGCAGCTGGGGACACACATCCAATTGGCAAGGACCCAAACTCTCCACAGTCCCAGCTGAACGCCTGGATCTGTACAGGCTTTTTTGTCTGTCCCATTCTTCCTTCTTGATTGGCTGGAATGGTGCAGTTGCACTTTCTTCCTCCTCTAGAAGTGCCACGAATGGGCCAAAGCTGGTGAGTGGGCCGTGCTCCTGAGGCAGTGCAGTCTGGAGCTGGTGGATGGAGAATTGCCCTTCTGCACTGCCAAACCAGAGCAAAAAGCCCTAAGTGGGACTTTGTGTCTCTAAGAAATCCCTGACAGTTTCAAAGGGAATGTGCAGCTCATTCACAGGCTGAGAAGGAAGGGCATCTTCTAAAGGATTTGGGCTTTGACAGAGTTTCCATTCCCAGTCCTGCCTGGAGCTGGAAGGGCACAAAGCAATTTCCTCTTGCTTCGACCACAATTTCAAATACCAATGTTGGAAACAAAGCCCAAAACCTTTTAAAAGGCTGCTGAGGTCAGTAAGATGGATCCATGCCATCAGTACATTTACAATGTAAATAACTGAGTTCTCTTTTTCAAAAGATCATTTACCTCTTAATGCAAAGAATGTAACTTTGCATTTATGTTTTGTTTTTTTCACTAACATTATGTTATGTTTTTTCACTAACACTTGGATTTTATTCTTATCTTCTACAATTTACCTATTGTTTTCCCTTTTCCTTTTTTTTTTCCTTTAAATAGAAAACATGTCCTATAAAAAGAATGTCCTTTGCTCCTGGTTCCCATGTGGAGCAGCTCCCTTCCTGCTGGCTGAGCTGCTCAGGCAGAGCCCAGCAGCTCCTGGCCCTGCAGGGCTGAGGCTTTTCCCCGTTGCTGGGCACAGACTGATGGAGCAGCACTGCTGAACACGGGCACACAGAGGGACCAGGAGCAGCTGCCTTTGGCCACCTGAGGCTCCAAGGCCCAAACTCTGAGCAGCCAGGGCTGGAAGAGACTGGCAGGATCTGATCCCTGACTCTGGGCCAGGGCTGCACAAATGACCCCACAGCAGCAGCAGCAGCAGCAGCAGCAGCAGCAGCAGCAGCAGCAGCAGCAGCAGCAGCAGCAGCAGCAGCAGCAGATGGAGCTGACTTTCAGCACAGCCCTGCCCCTGTTCCCTCCTGTGTGCAGCGGTGTCACAGCAGCCTGAGGCACCTGGGAGCCCCCAGTGCCAGCAGGGACTTGAGATGGCAGCCCTGGGCTCCTGGAGGCTGTGCAAGGAACGGAGCTGGGCACTCCCTGTCCATGGGGAGCTTGCAGATGGAAAAGGCTGCTGTGCCCAGGCAGCTCCAAGGGCACAGAAAGGAGGGTCTGGAGCACTGGATCTGGGCCAGTGCCACAGTCCTGGGCAGCAGCCAGCCAGCCCTGGGGGAACAGGGGGCACAGCAAGAGGGACAGAAGCAGGCAAGGGCAGAGACTGGAGAGAGCCAGAGCCAGGAGCAGGAACAGCTGCTCCATTGCACTCTTGGAGAAAGCTCTGGGCTGCTTCAAAGCGCTGAAAGGCGTGAAGGGCAGAGAGGAGGCCACAGCAAACAATGCTCCTGTTTGCACAGCCTCCCCTCTCCGTGTTCCAGAAGGAATTGCATGGACTGTGTTCTTCTCTCCGAGTCGTCTCGTTCAGCATGAGCAGCTCAGCACCAGGAGCTGAAGGAGCTGAAGCCTCAGGCCACAGGAGCTGGGCAAGAGGAGACTTTCTGAGCAAATGAATGCTGCTAAAATAGCCCCAGCTGAATGCAGTGGATAGAATCATGGAATCACAGAATCCTTTCTGTTGGAAAAGCCCTCTGAGCTCACCCAGTGCAGCCGCTCAGCCAGCAGTGCCAAGCCCAGCACTAAAGCACGTCCCTGAAGTGCCAAGGCCTGGACAGCAGCCCTGAGTGAGTCCTGAACAGCAGGCCCTGAGCCAAAGGTGGCCTCTGGATGAACCTTCCAGCCAAAGGTTATCTTTGTATCTGCTCCCTAATGAAATATGCATGGTCATTAGCACTGTGATAGATGTAGCCACTCTTTAGTGAAACATGGATGGACCTTTGTGTGTTTAGAAGCCAGACAAGGCCATGAAATGTGACATCTGGCCTTGTGTGAGGCTGAATGGTCAAAGTCACCTCCCTTGGCTCCTCCTGGGGCCCTGGCCAGGCTTTGGGAGGGAGCCAAGAGAGGATGAAAGCAGATGTTGCCACACTAGCAGTGCTGTCAGTTTGTCCATTCAGCACTGTCAGAGCTGGGCCCTCTCCCAGTGGGGTTGGAGCCTCACCTGTGGCTGGAGGCATCTGCAGGAATTGCCAGTGCCCAGGAGTGGCTCTGCAGCCCTTGGCTGTGACAGCTTCCCCAGCTGCTGGGTGGATCTGGGAGATGGTAAAGGCTGAGGGTAACTGGGGCTGGATCTTTCTCAATCACTGCAGGCAATCTTTGGTGGGGATGGTTGGGTGCATTGCTGAGCTGCTCCTTTTGAGATTCTTTGCTGCTTTGAGCTTCAGGAAATGACACTGATTCCTTCAGTTGGAGTCTGTGTCTTTGGTGCTGACCCCGCCCACTGGTAAAACAAAACTGGCCCAGTCTGGCCAGATCCCAAGAAAATGTCACTTTTTAAATGTAAATGTGAGGAATCAGTGCCATCAGAAATTCCCAGATGGGAAGCCCTTCCCTGGAGTTCCCTGGCTCTGGAGTGGGCTGAGGTTGGAGCCCCGTGGGAGCAGTGGGGCAGTCGGGTAAAAGAAGCTGCAGCCCTGGATGGCTTCAAATGCATCCAAAAATTGCACATGGAAAAGGAAAAGAACTTGTGGGTTTGGGCAGACAAAGATGAATTTCTTAAGAGTACATTGGAAACAGCACCTTCAGAAGGAACAATTATTGTTGGAATGCTCCCACGTGGAGCAACAGAAGAAGGTTTCAATCTTGAGCTCAGATGCATTTGTGCAAGTGAAATATCAATATAATAAATAAGTGTATATGTATTTATAGTATAATAAGACCTTCATGTTTATATTTATAGATTTATATATATATATGTCTATATCTACATATCTATATCAATATTTCTATATCAATATGTACATATGAAATTATAATAATGTGAAATAGTGCTGACAATACTAATTTGGTAGCTTTGGCTGCTCAGGGATGTAACACTAAATACCCTACAGAACAGGATTGGCCAGGACCCTAATGTCAGTGGTCAACTTTGTGAGATTGTATACAGTGAAAAAAAGAGGAAGGGAGGAAATTGGCTGTTTTTACAGGGTGTGCTGATACTGTGATGCAGAGGGCTTTGTCTGTTCCTGTGAAAAATTCAGTGATTAAGCCTGCAGGGTTTTTCATGTACCAGACTATGCACAAGCTGCAGGATTGGTTGAAAGGGTGAAGGGGTTGTTAAAAGAGCAGTTGAAAAAATGAGGAGATGGGAACCTTTGCCCATGGAGAACCCATCTCCCAGATGTGCTCCATGCCCTTAACAATGGCCCACTGGGGAAATGGAAACCCCCTGGCTGTGCACGGCTGCCCCCAATTTGCAAATCCAACTATGGGCAGTGAGACTTGGACTGCCTGGGAAATTGTTCTGGCTGTGATGGCCCCTGGCAGGGCCAGCCCAGAGGCTGCAGGGCTGGGCCTTCATGCTTTGGAATTAATGAGGAGAAATTCAAAGCAAATGAGAGCTATCAGTACTGAAACAGGAATTCAGATTCCTCCAGGACACTTTGCTTTGGTAACTGCTCCCTTGGAGCTTGGCCTTGCAAAGTGTTCCTGTCATGGCAGGAGGAATTGATGCAGAGTATCCAGGACAAATTACAGTAATTCTGTTAAACAATAGTGAACAAGATTGGATTATTCAACCCCATGACAGGGTAGCACAATTATTGATATTGCAATTTTAGGAACGATTGTGTAAAAAAGGAGCTCCAGCTCCAATCACCACCGTTTGTGGAGATAAAGGGTTTGGATCCAGCAGCCCTAATAATGGAGCCCGAGTGTGGGTCCGGAGGCCAAATGGCCCCTCCTGAGGCAGCTGAAGGAGCAGCTCCTGGGAAAGACAACTCTGAGTCCTGAAACCTGGGCAGGAACAATGGGAATGTGTCCCTGCAGCCAAGGATTGTGTGTGAGAACAAGTAGATCTGACAGGATATTGTTTTACACATGCTGCCAGACCAAATCTCCCTGTTTGCCCCAAGGGCCCCTTTGGCAAATGCTCTGATCCACGGGGCTCCATGGGAAGGCTGCTGTGACACTGAGGGACTTGCACAGGAATTGCATCCAGGAGCCCGGGTGCCCCTCAGGGACTGGGACCCGGCCCCTTCCAGCCCGAGGGGAAAGGGCCCCCCCAGGCCTTGTTAGCCACAGACAGCATGGTAAAGCTGAACAGCAAAGGGCCTGGGGGCATTATTCTGGAATTAAAAAGGTGCCAGCTCCATGGACAACAAAATTCTTGTTCCTAACTCGGATGAGATTGAGAAAAATGGATGAAGAACGGTGTCACTAAAGTACTACTGGTGTCTGTAAGTTGTACCTTGATAGTCAGCCAGAATCTTTGTCTGCCACAAACACCTCTAGTGTTTGACCAAGGGGTTAGTCATCAAAATGTCATGATGAGTTCTGAAGGATTGCTGAGCTGCTTTTGTAATTCTTTGCTAATGATGATGTGCTTTGCTGAGCTTATCCTTTTGTAATTCTTTGCAGCTGTGCATGATATAAATGCCACAATTCCTTCAGTTGGTGTCTGTGTCTTTGGTAGTGACCCTGCCCACTGGAGAAACAGGGCCCCCTCTTGCCTAAGTGTTACCTGGGAAGGCAGAAACCCTCCCTCCAAAATTCCCCCCTTCCTCCTTGTTCCCCCCCTTCATACCCTGAGCATGATGTGCTCTGGTCTGGGCTGTGCCCGGGGTCAGTTGGGGTCACCTGTCCTGGCTGTGTCCCCTGCTGAGCTCCCCCGCAGCCCCAGCCCCTCCCCAGCGTGGCTGGACGAGGGGCAGGACAGGCCTTGGCTGTGCTGCAGCTCAGCAAGAACAAAACCATCTCTGCGTGCTCAGCCCTGTGCTCAGCACCCGGCCCAGCAGTGTCTCAGTGCCAGGGGCTGTGCCCTCAGTGCCTGCCAGGGCTTTCCATGGCAACTGCCAGGCCAGGTGACCCAGGTGTCCCCCCAGTGCCGGTTGCCATGGAAACAGTGCCCAGCGCTGCCCCTTTCTGTCCTGCTGACCTGGCCTTTGGCCCTGGCAGTGCCCTTGGCTGCTGGTTCCTGGTGCCTGAGAGGCCAGCGCGGCACAGGGCAGGTGGCCATGGCACAGCCCCCAGCAAGGGATCCCCTCTGGCCCTGGGCACTGACACCAGCCCTGATCAAGGTCTGGCTCCGGGCATTGGTTGCCTTGGCACCAATCTAAGGAACGGGTCCCCGTGGCCGTTGCCATGGCACCTGGTGGCACCAACGAGTGTCACTGCAATTTTACCTGGAACAGCCCTGGCACCGCTTTGTCCTCAGGGTTGCCATGGCAGCCCAGGGCAGCAGCAGCTCTGCAGGCAAGGGGCCATGGAACCTGGCTGCAGAAATGGCTCCTTGGGCTGCTTTCCAAGGAAACCTGAACTGATGGCGGTTGCCATGGCACCCAAAGCCAGCAGTGGGGTCCCTGCAGTGTCCATGGCAACAGTCCCTTGCAATGGCTCAGTGCAGGTTGGGATGATGATCCACCCTCACAGCTGGCCCAGGCAGGTCTGGAGTGGTCTCGGTGGCACCTTGGGCTTGGCACACACTTGAGGAGGATGTCTGTTTGCAATGGGGAAACTCAAAGAGTTTTAGATTGCTTGAAAAACTAAAAGAAGCAAAGCCGCTCTTTGGCTTTGTGCAGCCACTTCTCCAAGCAAAGCAGCTCCCAAGTGAGTGAGGAGAGACAGGATGGGGTTGGGGAATGTGGAGCAAGGTTGTCCACACTGGGTCAGACCTCAAGGCACAGCTTCTCTGACCTAGCCAGACCTCCTTAGGAGAGTCCCTGGATCAATATCAATCACAGAATGCTGCAATCACATCCTGTGTAATAGGAACAGCAATAAAAACACCCTTTAAAATAGGAATACATAGTTCTTAGAAGCTATTTGAAATATTTCTCCATAACTGTAAAAGGAAATCATCCTGATGAACTACACGAGAGCAGAGGGAAATCAAGGCAGAGCCATGGTTTGTCAGGACTATCTTGGTCCTAATGAGCCCCATGGTGCATTTGGAGCTGAGTCTGGAACCTCAGGGCCTGAGAGGGGATTGCACAAACCTTGCCAGGAGTCAAAGTCAGAGGAAACACCCAAAGTGTCTCCAGGCATTCATGGCTCCCACTGAGGACCATCTCTACACAGGCTCCTCATGGATTCCTTGGAGGAAAGAATTGGAGGCCGGGATGGGACAAAAAACTGCTGAGAAGTCTCATTGAGGAAAGAAAAATCCAAAGTACCTTTAAAATCTTGAGTATCTCAAAGTACTAATGAACCCCACTGAGTGTCAGTACAAAGATCTCAAGGGACTCATTAAAGCAGATAATTGGGGCCATGACTGCACAAACCTCTCCCAGAGTCTGTATCAAAAGGGAAACAGCAAGTACCTTCAAATAACTGAAGTACTCTGAAGTATTAATGAGCCCCACTGAGTGTTGTTACTGACAAAGCCTCTCCAAGGACTAATTACAGCAGATAATTGGAGGCCAAGATTGCACAAAACTCTCAGAGACTCCAAGGCAAAAGCCAAACCCTAAGTCCTTTGAAAAACCTGCAGTCCCTGCAGGGAGCATGAAGGAGCCCCCAGGGCCATTGCTGAGCAAGGCTCCCCAGGGACTCCTTTCAGCAGATCCTTGAGGCCACTGGGATGTGGGCTAGGGGGGGATGCTGAGGGCAGCACAAGGGGCTGACAGTGCCCAGCCTGGCTGGGGCTGGGCCAGGAGGCCCCAGGGCCTCAGGACAAGGTGTCTCCTCCCAGCCCTTGGTGGCACAGACCCTGCTGTGCCCCAGGGCACCAAGACTTGGCTTCTCTTTGACCCCACCTGTCACCACTGCCTGCAGTTCTCTGCTCTGCCTGGGGCCTGGGGACACTTGCTCAGTTGTGTCCCTCAGTGGGAGCCATTAAAAGTCCAAGAAACTTTGGAGTTGGATTCTGCCTTGGAGTTCTGGAGAGGTTTCTTCATCTCCCTCTCAGGGACTGATGTTCAGGGCCTGAGCACAAAGGCCCAGAGGCTCATTCAAGTCCTTGTGCTGTGTCTGTGCTGCTGAGCTGGGCTGGGCTCCTGGCACAGAGGCAGCTCCTGGTCACCCAGAAGAGCTTCAAAAGCACATTTCTCTTGATGAGCAGCTCTTCTGCCAGCCCAGCAGGGCTGGGGCACTGCCTGCAGCCAGCCCGGGCACAGCACAGAGGCACAGAGAGCTTCAATCGGGCAGGGCTGGGAAGGGGCTGAGAAGTGCCTGGGGCACAATCACTGCCAGCCCTTGGCACAGGAACCTCTGGCTGCAGGACAGTGCAGCTGCAGCTCCTGGAGCCATCTCCTGCAGCTGGAACATGCCAATGCCTGCAGAGCCTGTGAGTACATTCTCTGATTGTCTCTTGTGCAGAGCAGCCAGGGGTGCCCAGGGCTGTCCTGCAGAGCAGGGTCCTGCAGCCCAGGGCGCTGTGCTGGGGCAGGGACTCTGCTGCCTGCCAGGGACAGCTCTCAGCCAGCCCTGGCAGCTGCTCCCAGCACTGGGCAGAAGCTCTGGGGGGAAGGAGCCGCCCTTAGCAGGGCAGGGGCTGCTACTGAGAGGGGCTGGGTGGGGCAGGGCTGCTCCCAGCTCCAGACCAGCCTGGGCACAGCTCCGCAGGGCACCTCCCAAAGAAGGTAAGCCTGGGTTTGCTGTAAAGATCAGGAGCTTTCCTGAGAGTGTTTTCAATTTCCTGCTTGGAGAAGGATGGGAGAGTTGGCATGATGACAAAAAGATTTTTGCTTTTTTTACATTTTTATATATTCATGGCTCTCTAAGTTATTATTATATAGTTTTAAAACTAAATTCCTTACTTTATTCTATTAATCTCTTAATTACCTCTCTCTATACCTTATAATCATTAATTAACTCAAGTACGTTTCCTAACTTTCTTTTAGATTTTAGAACAATAAGCTGACAGTCTACATTCCTGAAATACTTTCTTATTATCCGTCTTATTATCAAATAGTCATATTATCAGGAAGAGAACCTACAAAAACATTTTTTTATTGACCAGATAAATAACAAAAAGTGAAGGTAAAGAAGCCCTTGGACCTATTGCAATGCATTGAGCCAGGAGTGTGTAACTGGGGCAACTGAATCTGCTACTGGATGTTCCTTTTCAATATCCTAATTAATCAACCTTAATAAATTGTTGAAATCAGGCCCCAGGTGTGCCCCATCCCCATTGGGACTCCTGGAAGCTTCCAATTTATGTCTGGTTTTAACTTTACTGTTCTAACACTGTTGCAAGGGGGTTTTACTCTACTGTTTTTCTGTTTTCTCTACTGTTCTACTGTTGCAAGGGGGTTTTCTTTTTCTCTTTCGATTAGAGACAACAAGGGGATGAGAGGAGCAGAACAGCAATTGTAATCAGATACAGAATATTCTGAGTTGAAAGGCACACACAGGATCACCAAAGGAATGTTGGAGCATTTACAGAGAGTCCAGAACTGTAACTTTGGGTGGTCAGTGTCTCTGCTGGGAGCCTCCCAAAGGGCCCTCAGCCACTCCTCAGCCCTGCACAGCAGCAGCATCACCTCTGCAGGGCCCAGCAGGGCTCTCCTGAGCTGCCCTTGCCCAGCTGCACACAGAGCCTGCCCCAGCCAGGGCCCTGCACACAGGCAGGTTTCTGTAGGGCCCCAGCCCGGGCACACAGGCTGGGATGGGCTCTGTGAGCGCTGGCAGGGACAAGGCTCCTCTCAGGAGGGAATGTCCAGGCCCAGGGAGATGCTCAGGGAAGCAGAGGGGGCTGGAGAGAGCAGGGCTGGGGCAGGAGGGCACTGTTGGTGTGTGGGAGGTGCCGGGCACAGCTGGGCACGGGAACACTGTCCTGAGTGCCCGGCTGTCTCTGCCCTGCCCTCTCAGGCACAGCACCACAACATCTGCTCTTGGTTCTGCACTGCCCTGACATTGGCACTGTTATCTGCTGCTCTCAGGGAGGCTCTGGCATCTGCAGCAGCTGAGTCAGGCACTGCCCTTGGCATTCCTGCCAGGCAGGGCTGTCCATGGCAATGGGGTGTCCAAGCTTCCCTGGCACCTGTGGGGCTGTGGGCAAAGCAGTCCATGGGAAAGGGGAATGAGCTGAGCCCCCTCCCTGAGATCCCATCATGGGCACAGCCAGGGATCTCCTTGCTGTGCCCTGCCAGGCTCTGAGCTGCCCTCCTGGGTGCAAATCTGTGCCAGAGCTTCTGGGAGTTCCCTGAATGTCCCACGGGCAAGGGCAGAGCTGCCACAGCTGAGGAAATGCTGCTGGGTTTGCCCAGGGAGCCGTGAGTGTCCTTGGCCCAAGGGGGTGCTGAGACCTTGCCCAGAGACCTCGAGAGAGGGTGAGACATTCAGGGATCCCTCTGCTCTGGGCAGGGCCTGGTTTATCCCAGGGTGACCCAGGAGTGTGGTTGTGCTCTGATTGCAGCCAAAGGTTTTCCCACTGCAGGTAGAAGGGTGAGTGTGTCCCAGCTGTAGGGATTGTCTACAGGGAATGGCCCAGGTTTGGCTCAAAGCAGCCTCTGCTGACTTGTGACTGTCCTTTCTCCATGAACAGGTGCCCATGTGCAGCCCCAGCAAATGTCCAACAGCAGCTCCATCAGGCACTTCCTCCTGCTGGCATTGGCAGACATGCGGCAGCTGCAGCTCCTGCACTTCTGCCTCTTGCTGGGCATCTCCCTGGCTGCCCTCCTGGGCAACGGCCTCATCATCAGCGCCGTAGCCTGCGGCCACCACCTGCACACGCCCATGTTCTTCTTCCTGCTCAACCTGGCCCTCGCTGACCTGGGCTCCATCTGCACCACTGTCCCCAAAGCCATGCACAATTCCCTCTGGGACATCAGCAACATCTCCTACACTGGATGTGCTACTCAGGTTTTTTTTCTGATCTTCTTTATGGGAGCAGAGTATTTTCTCCTCACTACTATGTGCTACGACCGCTACATGTCCATCTGCAAACCCCTGCACTACGGGACCCTCGTGGGCAGCAGAGCTTGTGCCCACATGGCAGCAGCTGCCTGGGCCAGTGCCTTTCTCAATGCTCTCATGCACACAGCCAATACATTTTCCCTGCCCCTTTGCAAGGGCAATGCCCTGGGCCAGTTCTTCTGTGAAGTGCCCCACATCCTCAAGCTCTCCTGTGCCAAATCCTATGTCAGGGAACTTGTGCTTCTTGCTGTTAGTGTGTGTTTCTCATTTGGCTGTTTTGTGTTCATTGTTTTCTCCTATGTGCAGATCTTCAGGGCTGTGCAGAGGATCCCCTCTGAGCAGGGACGGCACAAAGCCTTTTCCACCTGCCTTCCTCACCTGGCCGTGCTCTCTCTGTTCTTCAGCACTGGTATATTTTCCAACCTGAAGCCCCCCTCCATCTCCTCCCCATCCCTGGATCTGGCTCTGTCAGTTCTGTACTCGGTGGTGCCTCCAGCCCTGAACCCCCTCATCTACAGCCTGAGGAACCGGGAGCTCAAGGCTGCAGTGGGGAGACTGATGACTGGATGCTTTCAGAAACATTAAACTGCTGGACAATTTCTGCAAATCACTTGTAATAAAAGTTACCTTTGATCCTTCTTGTTCATTTAATTATGGAGGTTCTTTTCCTTTGTTTTAGTATTTTCATATTATCCACAGAGAAATGTCAATCTTGGTGCCATTTCCCATTTTGTTTCTCTCCACCTTCCCTGTAGCCAGAGAGTATATCAATGAGGGGCGGCACTCTTGGTGAATTTAAATGAGCTAAAGGATCTCCCAGCAGAGTTTTCTGCAGAGATGCCCTTTTGTTGCCTTCTGTAGAGCTGCAGCAGCAATGTCTGTGTGCAGAGCTGGGGCAGATCAGTGCTGGCCCAGCAGCTGTGCCCAGCAGCAGCAGCAGCAGCACTTGGTGTTGCCAGTGCTGCTGCCGTGGCCCTGCTCCGCTGCCCTGGTGGCCCTGGTGTTGCTGCAGGGCCTGAGTGCTCTCCGGGCCGGGCACAGCCCTGGGGGTGGCAGTGCCGGGGCTGCAGCAGGGACAGGCCATGGGCACTGCTGGGGCAGCGCTGGCGCCTCAGGCCAGGCCCTGGGGGCTCCAGGCTCCGTGCCCAGGCTCTCTCAAGAACACGGCCAGGCCAAGGCTCAGCACAGAAACCCCCGTGAGCAGCCCCAGGATGTGGGCATGGGGAAAGGAACCTGAGGGAGCACAAATACCTGGGGCCAGCAAGGGCTGGGGACACCAGGGAAACCACTCAGCTTTGTCCTGGCCTATGCAGTCAGCCAGAAATTTGTTCCCATCAGCTGGGAGTTTCCTGTGCCACTGCAGACGCTGTTGCTCAGAGCCAGGGCTGCCTGGCAGCCACCCCCAAACTGCTCGGAGCATTTCCTCTGCTTCACCTTTGCTTTTTTTACTCTTCTGGTACAAATTTCTACCTATTGCCTACTCCTGTTCCCTCCCCTGCAAACAGCCCATCCCTGTTAGCCCTTTCCTCTCTGGCCCCACTCCCCATTGCAGTTCCTGACTTGGCACCATAAAAATGTCCCCCAGCCTTCTTGGCCACCTGGGCACACTGCTGGCTCATGTCCAGCCTGCTGTCCATCAGTCCCTGCAGGTCCCTCTCTGCCTGGTTGCTCTCCAGCCACTCTGTCCCCAGCCTGTAGTGCTGCAGGGGTTGTTGTGGCCAAAGTGCAGGACCTGGCACTGGGACTTGTTAAACCTCACCTTGTTGGATTTGGGCCCTGGATCCAGCCTGTCCAGGGCCCTGTGCAGAGCCCTCCTACCCTCCAGCAGATCAACACTCCCAGACAACTTGGTGTCACCAGGGTTCCATGAGACCCCAGGGTGTCCCAATGGTCTCCATGACTCCATGAGGCCTCCCAGTGTCACAATGTCCCCTTGGTTCCATGGGATCTCTTGGTGTCACCAAGTCCCTTGGATCCTCGGGCCCTTCAGTGTCACAATGGCACTTGGTCCCCCAAGGCCCTGCACTGTCACAATGGATCCTTGGTTCCATGAGGTCTGGCAGTGCAGCAATGCTCTCCTTGGTTCCACTCTGTCACAATGGCCTCTTGCTCCCAAGGGCCACCATGGTGTCAAACATGATTCCTTCATTCCAGGAGTCCCTGAGGAGCAGCCCTGGCCCCTTGGTTCCATGGGGCCCTGCAGTGTCACAATGGCCATCGTGACACCAGGTCCTGCAGTGTCACAATGCTCTGCATGGTTCCACAAGGCCCTGCAGGGTCACAGTGGCCTCTGTGGTGCCACCAGGACCCAAACTGTCACCATGGACTCCTGGCTTCCATTCAGCCCCACAGTGTCACCATGGCCCCTTGGCTCTGTGCTGCCATGTCACACACAGTGTCACCATGGTCCTCTTGGTGCCACCAGGCCCCGCAGTGTCACAATGGCCCCTTGCTTCCCCAGGGCCCTGCAGTGTCACAATCATCACAGAATCAGCCAGGCTGCAAATGACCTTGGAGAGCATCAAGTCCAACCCGGCACCCAACACCACCTTGTCACCCAGACCATGGCGCTCAGTGCCACATCCAGTCTTTCCTTAAACACCACCAGATCTGGTGACTCACCCACCTCCCTGGGCAGCCCATTCCAATGCCCAATCACCCTTTGTGTGGAGAATATTTCCTAATGTCCAGCCTAAACTTTACCTCGTGCAGCTCAAGGCTGTGTCCTCTTTTCCTGTCATTGTTCCCTGGGAGAAGAGCCCGACCCCCACCTGGCTGCACCCTCCTGTCAGGGAGTTGTAGAGAGTGATGAGGTCTCCCCTGAGCCTCCTCTTCTCCAGGATAAACAACCCCAGCTCCCTCAGACACTGCTCCTCACAAGACTTTCTTCCAGTCCTCTGATCAGCCTTGTGGCCCATCTCTGGACACGCTCCAGCTCCTCCATGTCCTTCCTAAATTAGGGGCCCAGAACTGGACACAGCACTCGAGGTGCTGCCCAATTAGTTCCCAGCATAGGGGAAGAATCACTGCCCTGCTCCTGCTGGCCACACCATTCCTGATCCATAGGAGTGCCAGGGGCTGGATGAGGGAAATGCTGGGGAGGGGGTGGGGAAAATTCTGATTGATTGTCAGCCATGAAGGGTCTTGATTATCATATCTGTTCAAACTGCTTTAAAAGCTGCTGGGGATCAATATCAATTGGACATTGCTGAGATCAATCTTTAAACAGGAAAATAAAACTTAACAGAACAAAACTATACTCTTTGCATTGTTTTATACTATTGTATATTCACTTTGAGTACACTTCTGTCATCTGTCTAATTATCCACATTAAGAACTGAAAATTTGAAATATTCCCCAGGGCCTTTTCTTGTTCAGGTATTCTGAACAAATGTTTATGAGCTCTTCTCACTGAATTCCTGAACTGAAGAGCTCAAGAAAGACGAAGTCTCCGGAGCACTAAAATCCATCAGCAGCCTGCAAGTGGCTGAGGATCCATCCCCATCAGAGCAGCAGTGAACAGAAATGGGCACAGCGTTATGGCTGCTGTCCCAGCTTTGGCATGGGCCCTGGGCCTGGAGCAGGAGCAGCTCTTGAGGGCCCCAAGGCCGGGGCTCTTGTGCTGCCCTGGGCAGATGGGATGGCAGCAGGGGCTGCAGAGCTCTCAGCACCTCAGGCCAAGGGGAGCAGGGCAGCCAGGGAGCCTCCTTTGGCCTTGGCCAAGCACCTTCCCCCATGGCTGGGGCTGAGTCCTGTGGCAGCTGCAGCTGCTGCTGTGCCCTTGTCAGGGGCTGAGGCCGTGGGGCCAGTGCCCAGAGCAGCCTGGCCTGAGCAGAGCTGTGGGGCCAGAGCCGGCTGGGCTGGGCTGGGCTCAGAGAGGCCCTTGCTGCTGCCCAGAGCTCAGGGCAGCTGGCAGAGCTTGCAGGGAGCTGGGCTGGGCTCAGAGAGCCTGGCCCAGAAACCATCAGTGTCCATCTCAGCCTGGCTGAGCGTGCAGGGGCAGGACTCAGGCCAGGCCTTGTGGGGCAGGGCCAGCGCCTGTGCAAGGCATTGCAAACAGGCAAGTGGCCCAGAGAGGAGGCTGCTCTGTGCCCTTGGTGGCAGGGACAGAGCAGGGAGGGGGCCCAGGACATTTGTCAGTGCCAGCCTCTGTGCCCATGTGTTGGCAGCCCTGGCTGCTGAGCCCAGCTTTGGCCTGGGCTGAGTTTGGCTGTGGCCCAGCTCCATCCTCCTGCGGGGCTCAGGGCCTGTTCCCAGCCATGGCCAGCCCTGGCTGCCTCTCTGCTGGCCCAGAGGCCAGCAGAGCCCGGGGCAGGGCTGTCTGTGCAGCCCCAAAGGTGCCACGGGCTCTGCAGGAGCTGGCAGAGGCTGCCCAGCAGGGACGCCATGGGGCACAGAGCCCCAAGGCTGCTGTGGGCACCACGGCACAGGGGCCGTTCCCAGCCGCAATGCTCCTGGCCTGGGCTGGGCCTGCACAGGGGCTGGGCCACCATGGCTGGGCCAGCACAGAGCCACAGAGGGGCCACGCAGCCGCTGCCGGGGCTGACAGCAAGGCCAGGCACACACAAGCAATTGCTGAGCATGGCCTGCGCTGGCCAGGCCTGACTGTGCCAAAGGCAGAGCTCAGCTGCCCTTGGGGGCTGCAGCAACACTCCAGAGCCCAAAGAGCCTCCATGGCTGGGCTGGAGACCAAGGCTGCAGCAGGGAAATGCAGGGCTGCTGCGGGATGGGGAGGCCATTGAATTCCAGCACACACCTCAGCTCTCTGATGATCCCAGCAGCATGCTGGGCCCTGTTTCAGACTGGAGCAGAGCAGATGTTGATGGGACAGGAGCCCTCTGGGGCTGTCAGGGACCTGCAGTTTGCAAGGTGCTTTGCTCTCCCTTAGGTGCTCTGGGAGAGATCCAATCCCAGCTGGGCACCTCAGGGCACAAGTGGCACTGCCCGTTCATGGGCACACAGCTAATGTCTTCCTGGAAAGGGGCACAGGTTTTAATACTTGTTAGTTTTATAATATAGAAGCAAATTTTTATTATCTGGATCACTTGAGTACTTTTACGAAATGGCAAACTTTTCCCAGCAGGAACAGGAATTTCCTGGATCTACTGGATTCTTCTACTGATGGCAGGAGAAGAAATACTCATCTTCCCCTCTATCTTTGCCACTGACATTCACTCTAATATTTAATGACCCCACTTCCTTCAGGTGTTTCTTGCTCTCCTGTTTAAATGTCCATGTGTAAGAACATTTCTTTATTGAGAGCAACGGGATCTATGTCCTTTCCATCATTCCCAGATTTTCTCATCCAGATGCTCTCTGGTCATTCAAGTGCCTCTCAAATGACTGGTTTCATGCTTTGAGCTTCAGCTAGTTGCCAAACTTTCTGAAGTTCAAATATATACCACATTAGTGGTATATATTTGAACTTCACATATTACATATACAACTCCAAATTACATATAAACATCCTAATTGTGTTTATATCTATCACAGAATTATGTTTGCTTATGTCTCTGTCTAAAACTATTCTGTAAGAAATCCCTTGGGGATGGTGGACATGTCAGAAGCTGCTGGGACATGCCAGAGAGCTGAGGGAAGAGCTGTGATGGTTATTAAACTGTTCAAATGTTCAACTTGTGTTTGTTAGCAAGAAACCTTTCTGTGCCTCTGAGTGTCACCAGGCCCTGAGCCCAAAGGACACAAACCTGATGAGTTGTGGTTCCCACTGCAGGGGCTGCACTTGGACCTTGGCTCTGCACAGGAGAGCTCTTTATCCCCTTTCTCTCTTTTCCTCCCTCTGGGCATGGAGGGAGCTCCTGGCTTCAGCCTGTGACTCGTGTGTGCGAAGAGCAAATCTGGGCAGAATCGAGGCAGGGAGGGTTTGGGGGGACCTTGGGATCTGTGCTGGGCACAGAAGGTGTTTTCCATTGCTCTGACACTGGCTGCTGTGCAAAGTGGATTTAATATCCAGCAGAGAAATGACTTTGGCATTTGATGGAGCTGTGCCTTCCCTTGGCTTTGCTGGCTGACAAGAAATGAACATCCCTCTGTGTCTTGGGCAGCTCCTTCTCCAAGGAAAGCAGGTGGGAGTTGGAGCCAAGGAGCTGAAAGCTGCAGGTGCAGCCTGGGCTGGAGGGAGCTGAGATTTGCACAAAGGCTGCTGTGAGTGCCAGGGCTTGGATGGGGGAAATGGTGGGGTGGGGGTAGGGACAGAGTCTGATTGATTGTCAGCCATGAAGGGTCTTGATTTTCATATCCATTCAAACTGCATGAGGAGGTACTTGGATTCAGTGTCAATTGGAGATTGCACATAATTTATGGACAGGGAAAAAAACCTAAACAGGACCTAAAAAATATTTTCTCACTGTCTTTTTAAAAAGAATCTATCCAGTTTGAATACACTACTGAAATCTAATTAACCACAAATGATTTGAAAATTAAAATCAAATTACTCCCAGAGGCTTGGCTTGTTCAGGTGTTCTGAATGTTCATGAGCCCTGGGACACTGAATTCCTGCACTGAAGAGCTGAAGGCTGAACAAGCCTCTGGAGCAGGGAAATTCAGCAGCAGCCTCCAAGTTGCTGAGGATGTCAGCAGCCCCCACTGAAGCCATCCCTGCCCAGAGACCATGGGGGAATGGGCAGACAAGGAGAGCGTCCCTGGGGCTGGGGCAGCACAACTCAGAGGCACCAGCGGCTCCAGCTGGGCAATGGAGTGTGGAATGTGGCTGGGAAAGCCCTGCCTGGGCTGGGCCAAGCAAGACACACAAGCCCTGACTCCCATCCCCCAAACAACTCCCTTAAGGAGACATTTAAAAGGAATTACAATTGTATCCTCTTTTATGTGCTGGAGAAATACCAACAAGAGATTCTCAGGTGCCCAAAACAATCAAACAGCCTTTACTGGGAGATTTAAAAAATTAGAGAAACTTTGGCAAAATGTTTAATATGACATTCATTCAACAAAAACCACTTTTCAAAGCATTGACTTGGCCTATTCAGCTTCACCAATCTAAGACTTTTCTATTTAAATTTAATCAAAATTTGCAAGTAGAGGGAATTAGAGGATAAAGACACAAAAAGAGAAAAAGACAAAATAAAGAAGTACAGACACAGCTACCAACTCCTGGAGTCCAGTGGTGTTCGGATGGCAATTCCAAGAGGAGATAGGGTCAAGCTGTGTGCTTGCCTTGTGGTCAGCCTTCAATACCCCTTGGTCTCCCTGGGCCCTTCCCCCAGGTGGGGCTTGGGCTCATTTGGTCCCTCAGGAGCTGGGCTGGGGGCTGCAGAGGTGGCTGTGGAGCATTGCCTGTGCTGTGCCAGGGACTGGCAGCCACTGCTGGGCTGGGATAGAGGCTCTGGGTGGATTGGGGTTCCAGGGCAGGGCAGGGCTGGGCTTCCAGGGCAGGGCAAGGCTGGACCTGCCCCTTCCTCTCTCCCACATGAAATGTTTCCAGCCAACAATCTCCTCCAGTGTCTCACAGTAACGCAATGTTGGAGGTGGAATTCAATTCTGGCCATGGGCACCGGGACAAGAAGGACAGTTCTTTCCCATTGGAAGGAATGCACAGAGCCCCAGTGTTTGAAAGGCAGGTGAGAGCCTAAGTAGGCCATGGCCAGGCAGACTTCTGAAGAACTGCAGATTTTGTCTGGGAGCAATGGTCCCAATGATTCCACAAGGCCTTGCAGTGTCACAATGGTCTCCATGGCTCCCCAGGCCACAGAATGTCACATGACTCCTGTGTTCCATGAGCCCTGCAATGTCACAATGGACCTTTGGACCCTGGGGGTTTGCAGTCTCACAATGGTCTCCTTTGGTTCCACAGTGTCACAATGGACCATTGATGACTGGAGGCCCCTCTGTGTCACCCTGGAGCTTTGGTTCCATGCAGCCCTGCAGTCTCACAAAGGCCTCTTGGTTTCACCAGGCCCCACAGTATCACAATGGTCCTCTTGGATCTGTGGGGACCCCCAGGGTTACAATGGTCTCACTGGTTCCATGAGGCCTGACAGTGTCACAATGCTTTGCTTATTCCATAGGGCCCCACAGTGTCCCAATGATTCTATGAGCCTCCATGATTCTATGAATCCCCTCAGTGTCACAATGGACCTTGGTTCCATGAGGTTGTGAAGTGTCCAAATGGTCTCTCCATTAGGTTCTATGAGGTCTTGCAATGTCACAATGGACCTTTGGCTCCATGGGGTTTCACAGCGTCATAACGGCCCCTTAGTCTCATGACACCCCAAAGTGTCACAATGGCATTACAGTTCCATGAGGCCCCACGATGTCACAATGGACTCTTGGTTTGATGGGGCCTCTCAGTGTCACAATGATCCCTGCATTCCATGGAGCCTCACAGCATCAGTACAGTCCCCTTGGTTCCATGAGGCCCAGCAATGTCACAGTGCTCTCCATGATTCCTTGAGGTCTCACAGTGTCACCATGGTCCCTTGGTCTCACAGGGCCCCACAGTGTCACAATGGTCCCTTGGTGTCACAGGGCCCCACAGTGTCACAATGGTCCCTTGGTTCCATGGGCCCTGTGCTGCTGCATTCCCCCCTCCCCTTCTCAGGCCGCCCTGCCAGATGAGAAATGCTCCTTGGGCCTTGGCCTTGGCCAACAGCCCCTGGGCTCAGCTCCTCTGCAGCTCATCACAAACACTGTCTGCTCCAGGCACTGCTGCTGCCCACCCAGCTTCTGCTTTCTGGAGGAGCAGCCCTGGGAACTGGTTTTGTTCCCTCAGTGGCACAACATCCCTGTTCTCACCCAGCCAAAGAAAGCTGTTGGTGCCAAGTGTGGCCAGGATGAGCCATTGCTGGCACTGAAGCCCCTCTCTTGGGGCCCTGCACACAGCGCTCCAAAAGGAGCCCTTGGAGCTCTCCTGGGCCAGCGACTCCCTCTGAGTGGGGCCTCTCCCAGCCGGGAACTCTCCCGTTTGCTGCACTCGGGGATCCCCAACAACGACGGAGCCTGGGTCGATCTCCCCACTCCTCCAGGCTCAACCCTTCACCCGCTGGGGAGATGCCATCCTCAGGGAGCATTTCCTGCCCTCAGGGGAATTTCTCCCAGGTGCCTTGCACTGACTCTTTGTGTCTGTGTGCACACAGGAGTGCCTGTGCTGGGGAAATGTGGCAGAAATGCTGCTCTCTGAGGGGTTTGAGTGCCTTGCATAGCTAAGTCAGTCAGGCCTGTAAGTGAGGTTACATCTCGAGGAATAAGTTAAATGGTGTTAAGAGCTTTTCTTTACTAAGTAAAGTTTAATATGTTATAATCTAAGTTGAATATTGTTTCATTTTTATTCCACCATTAAACCATTAAGTCATAGGTTGTGAGTTAGGTTAAGTACTGTTAAGTGCGATTCATTTGCTAAATTGTGAAATTTAAGGTATCATTTAAGTTTAAAGTATAAGTTAAGTCCTGGTAAGTGTGAGACCTGTTAAGCTTTTAGGCCATATTCCTTTTATCCTTGCCCTCACTTTCCTCTAGTCACACACACGCACAGGGACAGTTCTCAGTTCAAGTCTGGTTTGATTGCCTGGATTTTGTTTGGCTTTGTTGTTGCTTTATTTCCTTGGTGTGCCTGAAGTGTCCAGTCAGGAGCAGAGTGACTCTTGCCAAGGAACTTTGTGCTGCTGTCCCTTAATATTAAATCTGGTTTTTGCTGCTCCCTTGCTGGGGATTTTTTCAGCGCTCTCAAGGCCTCGTTGGTACCAGGGTGAAGGAGCCCTGGTCCAGGCTCTGGCCCTGGGGGACACGGGGACGCTGCCGGGGGGTCCCTGTCCCCCTGTGCCACCCCCAGGGCCCTGGCCCCCGTCCCCGTGTCAGGCTCTGGGGTCGATCTCGTGGAACATCCTCTGGGGGAGGCTGCAGCACTGGGGGCGGGGGGACCCGGGGAGACATGGGACCCCGGTGTGCATGAGCAGGGTTGGACTGCTCTGGGGGAAACTGTGAGGGGGGCCGGGGCAGAGTGACCTCCCCAGTGACCTCACACAGCCCCTGTGATGCCACACAGCACCTGTGATGTCACACAGCCATCTGTGATGTCACACAGCCCCCGTTATGTCACACAGCCCCCCGTGCGATTTAAAACAACCCTGTGACGTCACACAATCTTCCTATGATGTCACACCCCCGGTGATGTCATACAACATCTGGTGATGTCACACAGACTTCCTGTAATTTCACACAGCCTCCTGTGATGTCATACTGACTCTCCTATCATGTTACACAGTCCCCTTTGATGTCACTCTGTGATGTGATACATCTGCTCTGTGGTGTCATAGAAGACACTGTGATATCACAAAGTCATCATGTGATGTCACTGTCTGTTCTGTGATGTCACAACCTGCTCTATGATTTTACAGCCAGCCAGTGATGTCACAACTCACTCTCTGATGTCAGAGTTCCTTTCTTGAAGATGGCAGGATCTGCTCTGTGGCCTCACACCCTAATCTATGATGTCACACACAGCTGTGTGATGTCACAACCCCCTCAGTGATGTAACAAAGCCCTCTCTGTGATACTATGGTGCCACTCTGTAATGTCACAGCACATACTTTGACCTCACAGCCTGCTCTGTGATGTCATACAGCCATGCCATGATGTCACAGCCCACTCTGTGATGTCACACAGTTCCCTCTATGATGCCATAGCTGCTCAGTGGCTTTACACAACAACCTCTGTGATGTCATAGCCTAATCTGTGACCTCACACAGCCCACTCTGTGCTGTCACACAGCCCCTTGCTGACATCACAGCTGCTCTGTGCCTCCATGACACAGCCACAGAGGAGCTGCTGTGACACAGCCCCCTCTGGGACATGCCACAGCCCCTGCCAGTGCTGAGCCCCTGGGAGCTCTGACTGTGCCTGCTGGTGTCCCTGAGGGGCCCTGGCAGTGCCCCAGCCCTGCTGGGCTGTGCACAGGAGCTGCTCCTGGCCAGAGCTGTCTCTCTGCAGCTCTGCTGCCCTTGCCAGGAGCTGCCTCTGGGCCAGGAGCCCAGCCCAGCTCAGCAGCACAGACACAGCACAAGGACAGTAATGACCCTCTGGGGCTTTTGCGCTCTTTGCATCAGACTCAGTCCCTCAGAGTGTGCTCAAAGAACTTCTCAGGGACTCAAAAAGAGGCTGAAACAATGAAGTTTCTCATACTTTAAATAGATCCTTCTGAGGGACAGGACTGAGAAAGTGTCCCCAGGTTCCAGGTAGAGGAGAACATTGGTGGCAGTGATGACAGGTGGGGACAAGCAAGGCAAAGGTGTCTCTGGTGCTAAGCAAACCTGCGCCTCTGTCCCTGCAGGCTGTCGGCATCCCCCAGCTGCCCCACCTGGCTGGCCCCTTCCTTTGCTGGCAGCTCTGCCTCCTGCCTGCCTCTGCCTGCCCACACAAAGCCTTGGGCTGCTCCAGGCTCCTGCTGGGGGATGTGCTGCACCACAGCCCTGCCCTGCCAGGGAAATTCCTTTCTCCTGGTGTCCACTCTGGGCCTCCCCAGCTGCCCTTGGTGCTATTATGTCTTCTTCAGACTCATTCCCACTAGGAAGAAAAGCTCCAGCCTCTCTGAAACCACCCTTCCATCCCTCCCAGGCTATTCCTGTTCTGTCCTCAGTCTCCACACCTCTGAGCCCAGAGCCTGCAGACTCTCCCTGCTGGTTTTGTGATGAGGCCTCCAAACCCCAACTTGGGAGATTACTGGGTCTTCTCCAAGGTCTGTGAAAATGGAAAAACAGAGATCAAAGTTATTTTCTCCCAAATCTTGCAGTGACAGAACAAGGGTCAATATCTCTAAACTTAATGAGGGTGGATTTACATTTGTTAGAAGAGGAAATATTTTACAATTATGAAAGTGAAATGAAACTGCAACTGTTTTTCCAGAGAATTGGATTCCCCATCCCAGGAATTATCTAAGATCAGGAGCTTTGTGCAACCTGACCCAGTGAAACCCCCTGCCCTCCCCAGTGACAGAATTCCTGTCGTGTGGGTTCTCTGCTGTGCTGGCTGCCCTCACAACGCTTCTGGCCAGAATGTCTGCTGAGGGCAGCCAGGCTGCTGCAGGGGCAGTGACCTCACAGCCATCACCATGGCAGCCCTGTCCCCTGGGCCTAGTACTGCCCTTTCCTCTGCCCCTGCCTTGGCTCTGCTGGCATGAAGAGTTTTGTCATTCATATCTTGTCCCCAGGGTTCTGGGGCCAATGGCTTCCCAGTCAGGCTCCTGGAGCACAAGTGGCTTTTCAGAGGCCAGCCAGGAATGAGCCCTGAGGCAGCAGCTCTGCAGTGGTGGCCACCAGGCCGGGCTGCCAAGGGAGGCTTCTGGCCATGGCCTGCAAGCAGCTGCTGCTGCCAAGGTGCCTTTGGTGCCTCAGGCTCTCCCTGGCACAGCTCCCAGCACGGCACTCTGTCCTTGTGCCTGAGGCCTTCCCTGTGCTGGGGCTGGCCTGGGGCTTTTCCTGCAGCGGGACCTGCCCTGCTGATGGCACAGGAAAGGCAGTTCCTGCTGGAGCAGGAGGCTCTGCCTTCAATGGGCTCCAACAACTCCAGCAAGGCCCTGCTGACTTCAAAATTGCTTCCTAGAGCACAATATTCTAATAATTGTTATAGTTCCTGCACTGTGGAGTAAATCACTCTGGTTAAGATCTTTCTGTCTAATCATGATCAGAATCAATCAGAGCCCTATTTATATAAATATAGCTGGTATTTTATCATTACTTCAGTGGGACAAATTTTGTTAAAGTTGGATTCCACCTGTTCTATCTTTTACATATAAACCTTTGACAAATTCTGGGGCTGGGATTGAATCCAATCGCTGCCAGTCTCCTCTCTTAGAAGGAATTTGAGAAGTCTAGGGGCCCTGCAGAGGTTTGAGGATCCATGGTGGCTGCTGGGTGTCATTCCTCCAGCTCACGCCTCAGCAGGAGTTTCTCCAAGAAAGAAACAAAGCTTTTGCCTGAAGCTCCCACTGTGCCCATGACAGGAACCCCTGTGAGTGTCTGGGACATCCCGGCTCTTTGGCAGCCTGGGGACTGCTGGGATGTCACCGTGGAGCCCCCATGAGTGCCTGTGACAGATGGGTGCCTTTGCAGCCCAAGGTGCCCTGGGATGTCACCATGGAATGGCTGTGACTGCCTCTGACCACAGGGCTCTTTACCATCCCCAGAAAGCCCTGGGAGGTCTCCATGGAGCCACTGTCCCTGCCTGTGACATTCCAGCACTGGAACAGCCTGGAGACTCTTGGAAAATCCCCATGGAGCCCCTGTGAGGGCCTGTGACAAATCTGATCCTTAGCAGGCAACCATCACCAGCCCCCTGTTGCTATGGTCAGTTTCCATGGCAACCATCACCAGCCCCATGTTGCTATGCTCAGTCCCTTGACAGCTCCATGGAGACCCCATGCCGGGGTGGTTGCCATGGACACCAGCTCAGGACTGCAGCCAGAGCCCGTTGCCATGGCAACCATTGGCAGCCCATCCCCAGGCTGATGGGATCCCAGAAGCACAGAATTGGCGGAGCTGGGAGGGACCCATCAGGATCCTCCAGTCCAACTGCTGGCCCTGCACAGGACACCCCAACAATGCCAGCCTGGGCCTGGCAGCGCTGGCCAAACGCTGCTGCAGCTCAGAGAGCCCTGGAGCTGGGACCCTTCCCTGGGGAGCCTGACCAGGGCCCCAGCAGCCTCTGGGCAAAAACCTTTTCCTG
The DNA here is from genome assembly GCF_023055355.1 of Agelaius tricolor. Taxonomy (NCBI): domain Eukaryota; kingdom Metazoa; phylum Chordata; class Aves; order Passeriformes; family Icteridae; genus Agelaius; species Agelaius tricolor. The sequence continues at coordinate 291,025 of NW_027269345.1, forward strand.
ACATCCAACCTGAGCCTGCCCCGACTCAGCTGCAGCCGCTCCCTCCACTCCTGTCCCTGGGCACCAGAGGGAAGAGGTTCCCACAGCCCCAGCCAGGGACCCGCTCCCAAGGCTGCTGCCATGGCCACCAGGGCTGGCACCAGCTGGGATGCTCAGTCTCCATGGGCTGGGGTTTAGGAATGGGATTCCCCAATTTCCTGCTCCCGCTAAAACCGCGCTGCCCTCGCTGCCCTCCCGCCTCCCATGGAAAGCACAAAAGGCAAAGATCCCGGGCTGGGATAAGAACAATTTATTGGGAACAGCAACGAGATAAGGAACAAACAGGAATAAAAACAATATTGTCAACAGAAAGGATAAGAAAAACTATTTACAGGGAAAACTACAACATCAACAACTGTCTGCCTGGCCACATATTTCATCCTGTCTGGAAAGGACACCCTTCTCCTCAGGGAGAGAGAGAGAGAGAGTCCCTTTCCTGCCCCTGGCAATGACCTGAGGTGGGAGTGAATGTAATGACAGGGCCATGGCCAGACCCTCACGTTCTTCCATCCCACATCATCAGGGCTCTTCCCAATGTGGGTTCTCCCATAGGGGATGAAGCTGGAGTGGTGCATGAAGCTGTTCCTGCAATCGAGGCATTTGCAGGGTTTCCCTTACTGGTGCCTCTTTTGGTGTCTTTTCATATGAGAACTTGTGGTGAAGCTCTTCCCACACTGGGGACACTCGTAGGGCCTCTCCCCAGTGTGGATGCGCCGGTGGGTGATGAGATTGCAGTTGTGCTTGAAGCCCTTCCCACAGTCAGGGCAAAGGAAGGGCCTCTCCTGGGTGTGAATCCGCTGGTGTTGGAGGAGATGGGAGCTTCTATGAAACCTCTTCTGACACTGGGGACACTCGTAGGGCCTCTCCCCAGTATGGATGCTCTGGTGGATGATGAGGTGGGAATTCTGCTTGAAGCCCTCCCCACAGTCAGGGCAGCAGAAGGGCCTCTCTGAGTGAATTCGCTGGTGCTGGAGGAGAGTGGAGCTGGTCTGAAACCTCTTCTGACACTCAGGACACTCGTAGGGCCTCTCCCCAGTGTGGATGCGTTGGTGCCTGATGAGGGCAGAGCTGCAGCTGAAGCCCTTCCCACACTCCCCACACTCGTAGGGCCATTCCCCAGTGTGGATCATCTGGTGGCGGATCAGAGTGCTGCTCTGTCTGAAGCTCTTCCCACACTCCAAGCACTTGTGGGGCTTCTCCCCATCATGAAGATGTTCCTGGGCCACCAGCTCTGAGCTCTGGCTGAAGCTCTGACCACATTCCTGGCTCAGGGTGGGTCTTTCCTCCACAGAGCACCCTGGGCTGGGTTCTGAGCCCCTCCTCCAGTGGGATCTCTGGGGCTTGTCCTCCCTGTTTGAATTCAGCAGTGTGGAGCCACTCAAAATGGCCTCTTCCATGAGGTTCTGCTGTGGGGATTTGTCCTCCCTGGTCTCCATCCTCAGCTTCTTCCCTGGGGGAGGAAGGACAAGGAGAGGATGGGATTTGCCTCCGTGCCACAGGGAAGGGGAAGGAGATCCCCCCAGTGCATTCCCAGCAGGACGGGGTTGGCAGCAGGGTTGTCCTGCAGCCAGGGGCTGTGCTGGGCTGGGAGATGGAGAAGGAGAGAGGGGGAAAGGGGCACTGACTTCCTCCTCACCTGCCTGGGTGTCCCAGGGCTCCTTCCTGTTTCTCGCAGCCTCCTCGTCCATCCAATCGAGATTTGGGAATGGGAAATCCCGTTTTGGGGACCAAACAAAGGTTTCGCACATTGTCTTTTGAAGTGGTTTGAAGGCAAACCTGGGGGAGAGTCTAAATCAGAATTACAATTTAATAAGAAAATGAAGATCAAGGCAATGCTACAGAAACACTGCCTTAAACTGACAGAGTCAGGATATAACCTGACACCCTGTTGCTGGTCAGGGTGGTGGCAGCAGTCCCATTAAATGGTGGCTGCAGTCCTGTTGGAGAGATGAACGTGATTCTGTCCAAGCAGTGATCCTGCAGAAGGGTCTGGTCTTCCTCTGGAGGTCCAGTGGTGGTTCTGGAGCTCTTGTCCTCTGGGAATCCAGTAGGCAAGCTGCTCCTGGTGTTGCAAGGCTCAGCTTATATCCAGGTAGGAATGCTTGGATCCTCCCCCTGGGCGGAGCATCCCACAATGGGATGATGGAATTTGATCAGTCCTGCAGTGACACTCAATGGCCCATTCACAGAAGATATCTCCCCTGGAGGGCGTTATCAGGGCTGAGTCATGGAAGAGATAAAGAACCCTGCCCCGCCTGTTTATGGCAGTCGATGAAGATTGGGATTGAAAACATGCATTGGGTTCCATCTTACATTGCAACCTGAAACAGTGAGGTAACCCTTGCTCAGGGGGTGAACACCACCCCCCTTACCCAAACTGGCTCAGGTGTAAAACCCCCACCCCGGGAAGGCCACACACACAGGGGACAATGTCACACTTGCCCTGCCCCAGGGGAGGTCTCTGTCCCTGTCACTCCCTTGCTCTCTCCCCTTTTCTCTTTCTTTCCATCTCTCTCTCTACCTCACATTTACTGTTTAATAAAATCCACCTTGGATTTGGTCTTGCTAGCACCTCAATTGAGGTGGAGGCATCTCTCTGAAAATTTTCTTATCCAGATTGCAAGACTGTTTTGGCACAGTGAGTTTAGGCACTCTTCTCTGACCCCAAGTGCCTTTGACAACAGCATGGTTCCCTCCACTTAGGTGGTTGTGGCTCTTTCTGGAAGAACTCTCAGAAACTTGTACACAGTCCCTCCTTCCTCCTGTGGAACTTATGGGAGAAATGATGAGGAAAATGGCTGCTGTGGGTCTGGAGCGTAAAGAAAATATTTTGTTGTCCTTCCTTGAAAAGTTTGTTAAAATCACTGGAGGAAAGGGAGCAAATGTTACCAGAAAGACTGACAAGGTTCATTCACCCCATGGTGAGGAACACAAGGCTGCTAAAAGTCCTGCAAGAAGCCCAGCTCAAGTAGCTAAATTCCCAAATAACTCCAGCCAGGGGTCTCCGGGAGGATTTTTTTGGAGAGTGTTCGGAGCCGGCAGGTCCCAGACTCGAGCCCCGGATATCTCCGGGCTCCCTAAGAGGAGCTTTTTCGGGGGCAGAGGAGCTGCGATCGCCCCTCGGGAGGGTCCCGGGGGGTCCACGTGGGGATGGCCCGGTACCGACGGGGCGGGACATTGGTTTTGGGGATCCCCGTGAGAGCCAGGGCTGTGGAAGGGGGGACCCCCGGGGCGGGGAGAGGGGAAGGGGCAAAACTGGAGCTGGGGCACCCCCGGCAGCCCAGAGATGAGGCGGGGACGGGACCCCCTGACTCTGACAGGGGCGTGTCCTGGGGTGACTTCATGATGCTCGTGCCCCATCGGTCCCTTTAGCCCAGAAATGAGTTCTGCACCTTTAAGGCTGGTTCTGAGAGCCAAGGGGAGGAGGAAGAAGCTGCAGTTTGTTTTCATACACTGCACTCACTCCTCCACATTCCGGCTCCTGGATGGACAGAGGGCAGGACAGAGCTCTCCTTTGCTTTTAGTTAGTTTTTAGCTCTCTGAGGCAGAGAAGTTCCTGGACTGTGATTTTTCTTTTTCTTTGTTGCTGTTTAAACCTGCTCTGAACTGAACACCCAGAACACCACCAGCAGCTCCCACCTGTGGCCCACCTGGCCAAGCCTGGGCTGCAGCATTTCCAGCACTGCAGAGACTGATAAGAGACTGATAAGAGACTGATAAGAGACTGATAAGAGACTGAGTGAGCTGAGCTACAGCCCAAGGAGGGACATTTCGAGATCATCATCTCCTTCGGAGCAGCGAGAAGTCTTATTGTTTAATATTGTTCATTTGTTGTGCTGGTGAATGCTTTGCCTGGTAAATAAACAGATTTTTTCCCCTTTTCTCTGAGGAAATCTATTCTTGATCCAGCTGGGGTAGGGGCCGCTTGTATTTGCTTTCTAGAGGAAACTCTTTTGGAGATTTTCTCCCAAATTTGCCATAAACCAGGACAGGGCGGTGGGAAGAGGGGGGGAGCCCCAAGTGGCTGGTCTGGGGTGAGGCTGGAGAAGGGGACCCCAAACCTCCCCAGAATCCCTAAGCAGGACCCTGGAGAGGGGGGATCCCAACGACCCTTGAGGATCCCCAGCAGCCCTGAGACGGGGGACCACCAGAACCCCGGAGGGATGAGACTGGACATGGGACACTCCTGGTGGCTTTGTTTTATTCAGTCTTGATTTCTGGAGGTTTTTATGGACACCAGATGACTTCTAGAGATGGACTTGGGTGGGAGGAATCTCCAACCCAAGGCATTCACAGCTTGTTTTTCCCCAAACCAGGATTTTCCCCAAACCATCCTGCAGTGACATCCCCCATGTCCTGCTCTGGGTGAGCTCAGTCCCAAACCTGACCCTGATCCTGGTCTCAATCTCACTGCATGTTTAGAAACACTCACAGTTCTGAATTTAATCTCATCCCAGTACCAGACTCGTCTAGCCCCAGACCCAATCCCAACCCCAGCCCTAAAGCCAATCCAATGTCTAGCCCTAACCCCAATCCCAGCTCTAATCCAAATCTCAGCCCCAACTCCAAGCCCAGCCCCAATTCCAGCCCCTTCCTAAGTCCTCAGCCCCAAACCAAATCCCAGGTTCAGCTTTTCTGGGGCTTTGGGGGTGTCTCTGTCACTGTGACCCCGATGATGTTTGGGTGGGGTCCCAGCAGGGCTGAGAGGGACAGAGACCCCCCCGGCCTCCCCAGGGGTGAGAAGGTGGCAGAGCCCCCCCAGTCCTGAGCAGCCTCAGCGGTGAGAGGGACACAGAGCCCCTGGTGCCCAGCCCTGCACAGGCATTGCCTGAGGCCAGAGGGATGGAGACCCCCCGAGCATCCCCCAGGGTGAGGGGACAGAGAGCCCCGAGCATCCCCTGGGCTGAGAGGGACAGAGACTGCCCCGAGCACCCCCTGGCACAGGGGTGAGAGGGAGGGAGACCCCCCAGGCATTCCCTGGGGTGAGAATGATGGAGACCCCTGGGGAATGGCCTGGGGTGACAGGGACAGGGACACCCCTGGGGAATGGCCTGGGCTGACAGGGATGGGGACACCCCTGGGGAATGGCCTGGGGTGACAGGGACAGGGACACGCCTGGGGAAAGGCCTGGGGTGACAGGGACAGGGACACCCCTGGGGAATGGCCTGGGGTGACAGGGATGGGGACAAACCCTCCCAAGCCCCTCTCAAGCATCCCCCAGTCTGAGAGGCTCAGTGACCCCTTGAGCATTGCATGGGCACTGGACAAAGTGAAGTTGTTTCTTGACAAAAATCAAACTTAAGCCTACAGAAAATGCCTTGAATTTGCTCTTCCCACAAGTAACTTGTGGTGGAAATGCAAACAAGTCACAAAATTTAATAAACTGACAGTAGAAGCGATTCTGTGGCAATTCCAAAATCCATTGGTCCTGCACAGCTCCAGCTCAGCTGCTGGCACATTCCAATTTTTAATTTGGGTAGTGTTTGGGGTGAGGGTAGTAAGCTGGCCAAGCTGCAGGGGCCCCCTTTGATCTTCGAGGGGATCCCTGCCCACACCCTGTCACCAGAGATGAGAAACACTCCCTTGGGAAGCACTCTGGGAAACGGAGAGGACTTAGATAATGTTTTGGCACCAGTCAACAACATTGCACCAGTATAACAACACCAGTATAATTGCACCAGTCAACAACATTGTATCTCTTATCATTTGGTGATATATCTTTTCTCACTATCATGTGTGGTTCAGGTTTCTCATGCCAATTTTGTTGGGGTGGCTCATAGAAAAAGTTGACACAAGAAGTCGCTTTGAGGAGCCCGGTAGGTCTAGTTCTTGGAGCTCCTGTGGTGCATGGGGTAAGATCTTCATACACTCGTCCCAGGTGTCTACCAGGGTGGGCTTCTTACCTGCACAGGGATATTCATTTGGCGACAGGGGGATTCCCACCAGACATGTAGACAGCGGGTCTTTTGCACCTCCCATGGCCATGCAAAAGTTATCCTGCTTGAGAGATTTCCCCAGTGTGACCCATAGGTTTTCTGTTGGTTGTGGCACGACCCATCCAACCGCTCTTTGGATGCACAGGAGCACAGTGATGGTGGCAGCAGCTGTTAAGGTATTTCGGGGTGTCCTGGGAGTGGCCATCTGGTCCTCCAGTGAGTCAGGTATCGACTGTTCGAGCACTGATAGAAACATGAATGGTCAAGTTAGTTGTCACTGTAATTTTCTTCATTTTATCCCTATTGTAGGGAGAGCGAGGGATTGGCAATTGGGGCAGTTGGAGACAATTGCCTTGGCTTGGTCTTTGGAAATCTTAAATTGATGTACTAAAGCTGGAGCATTCTGAGGGAAGAATGCATGGCTTAGACGAGCCTGTTGAAAGACATGTGGTGCAGCGGGGGAAATGTGGGTGGCACTTGCTGCCATTGCTAACAAGTCTGCTCTCCGGTTGCCCTCAGTGATGTATCTTGGCAGTTCTGTGTGCGACCGGACGTGCAGGATGTGATAAGGTTGCTCTCTATGGGAGATGAACCAAATTAATTCAGAGAGCAAGCTGTAGAATTTTTTATTTTGGACTTCCTTGAGCAGGGCATGCTCTGCCCGCTCTGCTATCCCAGTGACATATGCAGAATCTGTGACTGAATTGAAGGGTGGTTGGAATGTTCGAAACGCCCTCACAGCTGCAGCAAGTTCTGCAGTCTGGGGGGAACCTTCAACAACCTGGATATCAGACTCCCACTTCTGATAGTCCGGGTCCCTCCAGGTGAACACTGACTGGTGAGATTTGCCTGAACCGTCAGTGAACTCCGTGATAGAGTTTTTGAGTGGAGTTTTACTTTTATCTGATTTTGGGGCCAAATGCAGTGAATCTTTAAAAAGTCTGTGTTCAGGATAATGACTTGAAATTTTTGTGGCATAGCTGTTGAATGAAATTTGCAGATGTTCATTTGTTTGTAATAGAGAATCCAATTGTTCCAAAGTATAAGGGAGGTAAATGCACACCGGATCACAAGCTGCGAGGGTCCAGAGGTGATGTCGGCCTTTAATAATAAGTTTGGCTACAAGTTCTGGTGGGGTGGTAACTGTTTGATGTGGTTGGTGCGGCAGAAAAAGCCACTCGATGATGATGATGATGAGTGGGGTTTTTGAAGTAACATCCCACTGAAAGAGCAGCCCATGGAAGTTTGGGCACTTACCAAAAATACCGAGGCTGAGGGGAAGGGACCGGTCTGTCCGATGTGCCTGGCGGTGTTTGATGGCGCTGGCGACTCTCTCCAAAGCCTCCCAGGCTTCTGGTGTTAATGAGCGTGGGGAAGCCAGGTCGCCGTCTCCTCGTAGAAGGTCAAAGAGCGGTGCCAGATCTTCTGTGGTGAGGCCCAGGAGAGGTCGGATCCACGTGATGACGCCGCACAGCTGTTGCGTGTCTCTTAATGTCTGGGGGTGCTCGTTGATGGACAGAGTTTGAGGCACGATGGTCCTTCCTGTGATTAAAAACCCGAGGAACTTCCATGGGCTCCATAGCTAGATTTTTCCCTGAGCTATCTGAAAACCCGCGCTTTCGACAGCTGCGACAGTCGTGGAAAGTGCTGCGTCTGAGTAAGACTTGGTGGAAGCACAGATTAGTACGTCATCCATGTAATGTAGGTGTGAGACTCTGTCCAAAGTTTCTCTCATCTGCCTCACAATCATCATTGGGGACCACTGAAGAAAAGCCCCTTGTGTGAAGTTTCTGGCCCTGTTGGAGAAAGTTACATGCCAAGGGCCCCGAGACCTGAGCACAGCTCCTGGCATTGCTAAGTTATTGTTCACAGGTGTGTTTGCTGTATGCTACACTGAACCCAATGAAAGGAAGAAGGGGGCCCCTTGCCTTTTTGCAACAATAGCCTTGGAAGTTGTCCCACCTCTCGGCCTGGCTGGACTTCTCCTGAGTTTTGGGTGGTCCCCCCAGAAGACCCCTCACTTGTCTTACAACTGCCGTGACAGACAGACTGAAATGTACAAGGCCTCTCCATCAAAGACCGAGACATGAAATCCCTATGTGAAAAGGCCCCCCCCCACTCTTTCCAAGGACTGGGACTGAGACCCCTAACCTGGGGGAGGTGTGTGGGGGAGGCAAGCTAACCACAGCAAGATGGATGTTGCAGGTGCGAGCAGAGGACCAAGAAGACGATGGCTCTCACCCACTGCAGAGAACATGGACTGTGTGTACCCTTCTCTAAATACCATTTTTTCTCCCAAAAATACAATAGACTACCTTTGATTCAGTTTCAAGTTTTACCCCTTCCCCCATCAAAAAAAAGAGTATAATAAGAGTTCGGATGAACTGCAACCCTGAGATCTCCCCAGACGTGACCTGGTGAACTCCATTGGCTGGACATCAAAGGACTTCGCCGTTCTATGTTTGGTAGCTCTATACCTTCCTTTCTCTTCCTCCCTCTTTTTCCCTTTTCTCCAATTCCTTCCCAATGCGTTTTGTTGTGGTTATTCAATAAAGGTGCATTTGTTTTGATTATCGCTGCAACCCCCTGTACCGTGTCGGTGTTTTTTGCACTCTTAGATCAACCCACAAACTATCACGAAAAGTGTTCGTAAGGATGGATTGTGACACTTGCATACATACTATAGAAACCTTCTATCAAACCTTAAAAATTCTCTACAAATTCATTTCCAACATTACTGGGTCTGGCACCGCCCAGATCTGGTGTTTGCTGCCACCTCCAGTGCCCAGATCTGGAAATTCCCTTGTTCCGGCAGAGCCAAGTCCCACCATTTTCTGGTAAAGAAAGCCAAAATCTGGCAATTTCCCACTGCTGACACTTGCAATGCCAAGATCTGGTGTTTGCTGCCACCGCCCGTACCCCAGTCTGGACATACTCGGTTCCAACACAGCCCAAGTGCAGCAGTTTTTTGGAAAAAGAAGACAAAACGCAGCAATTTCCTGGTGCCAAGACTGTCACCACCCAGACCTGGTCTTTGATGGCACCGCCCATGCCCAGATCTGAACATTTCCCTGTGCCACCATAGCCCAAGTGCAGCAATTTGCTGGCAAAGAAAGCCATACCCAGGCAAATACCTGGTGCCTACACTACTCTGATCTCGTGTGTGCTGACACCGCCAGTGCCCAGATCCGGAATTTTTCAGATGCCTGCACAGCACAATTCCAGCAGTTTGCTGACACAGAAAGGTCACATTTGGCAATTTTCCAGTGCCAGCACATTCCCCACCAAGATCTGGTGTGCGCTGGAACTGCCAGTGCCCTCATCTGGCAATTTCCCAGTGCTGGCACAACCCAAATGCAGCAATTTTCTGGCAAAGAAAGCCCAAACCCGGCAGCTTCCTGGTGCTGCCACCAGCACCACTGTCTCTGTCTCTCTGGGAGCCTCTCAGGAACCCTGGGCCAGTCCCGAGTCGGCAGACACCGGGGGCAGCCCCGACACGGCCGACAGCGGGGAGACACCCTCTGTGCCCCGAGGGTACTGAGGGCACCTGGGCTGGCCGCCTGTGCAGCACAAGAGACACCAGAGACATCGGTAGAAGATAAAGGGCCGACTCTTAGCAGGGGTTAATCCAAGGTTTTATTCCAGGTGTCCCAAAGGAGCCCCTACACCTCAGGGGCCTCCTGCCGAGAGCCCGGGAGATGTGCCAAGGTTACATTTAAAGGGAGGTGGAAACCCAAAGTAGATAACATTTTACTAACCAAGAAGTGACCCTAAGGGATGGGTACTGGGGGATAGACATTTAGGACAGCATATGGGGCAGGGCTTGGGGGGCTGACCCCTGGCCTCTGGCTAATCACTCGACATCCTGGACCGAAGCTTCTGGATGGAGGGGATGGGATGCTGAGTGATTGACAGAGAGCCAGGGGGGGGATTTGGGGATGATCTCAGCAAGGGCAAAGGATTACACAGGGAAAGGGAGGGGGGTACCATCTGGGATGAACCATTTGGGAAAAATACAGGGATACAAAACCAAAACTATTACAAAGTATTACAAAGTATAAAAACACACTACAACACACCACCCAGATCTGGTGCCTGCTGCGCAAGTGCCCAGATCCAGAAATTGCCCAGTGCTGGCACAGCCCAAGTCCAGCAATTTGCTGGCACAGAAAGCCAAAATCCGGCAATTTCCTGATGCCAATACAGACGCCCAGACCTGGTGTTTGCTGCCACTGCCAGTGCTCACATCTGGATATTTCCCCGTTCTGGCAGAGCCAAGTCCAGCAATTTTCTGGCAAAGAAAGCCAAAATCTGGCAATTCCCTGCTACCGTCATTGGCAATGCCAAGATCCGGTGTTTGCTGGCACCACCAGTGCCCAGATGCGGGAATTTCCCGGTGCCGGCACAGCCCGAGTCGAGTAATTTTCTGGTAAAGAAAGCAAAAACCTTGCAAATACCTGGTGCTGGCCCCACCCAGATCTGGTGTTTGCTGGCACTGCCAGTGCTCAGATCCAGCAGTTTCCCAGTGGCAGCACAGCCCAAGTCCAGCAGTTTGCTGGCACAGAAAGACAAAACCCGGCAATTTTCTGGTGTCAGCACCGGCACCACCCAGATCTGCGGTTAGCTGGCACCGCCAGTGCCCAGATCTGGCAATTTCCCTGTGCCAGCACAACCCAAATGCAGCAATTGTCTGGCAAAGAAAGCCAAAAGCCGGCACCACCCAGATCTGGTGTGTTGGGGTTGGTTTAAAAGAAGAAGGAGACCTTGGCTTAAGGCCGTGGGATAACCCTCTTTAGTTGGGGTCAGCAGGAGCTCCCACCCATAATCCTCTTGTTCAATTATGTAGACTGCTACTAGAAAGTTCTGAGTTATCTTTGCTACCATTGGTTAATTTTACTGCAAAAATTGTAATATTCATAATCCTTCCTTCCTCTTGGATCCTTCCCTCAGATCCCACCTTAACCCCTCCCCATATATAAATGGATAAATATCCCTGCAGGACCCTGGACCCAGGCTTTTTTCTGCTTTGCTCTCTGTACTGTGCACACCGTCCTGTTTGTTGTGTTTGCCTTCATTAAGTTCTGTTTCCAGACAAGCAGATGAAAACAGTCTCTCTCTGTAAAGTGGCCAGAGCTGGTTCTCAGGGAAACCACTGGCCAATGGTCTGGACAAGGACCAGAAGGTTTCACTGGTGTTTGCTGGCACCACCAGTGCCCAGATCTGGAAATTTCCCTATTCGACACAGCCCAAGTGCAGCAGCAATTTACTGACACAGAAATCCAAAACCTGGCAACTTTCTGCTACTGGCTCTGGCACCGCCCACATCTTGTGTTTGCTGCGCCAGTACCCAGATTTGGAAATTTCCCGATGCCAGCAGAGCCCAAATCCGGCAGATTTCTGTCACTGCCAACGACACCACCCAGATCTGGTGTTTGCTGGCAGCGCCAACGCCCAGATCTGAAAACTTCCTGGTGCCAGCACAGCCCAAGTCCAGTGATTTGCTGGCACAGAAAGCCAAAAGTTGCAAATTTGCAGGTTCTGGCTCCAGCACCATCCAGATCTGGTGTTTGCTGGGACTGACAGTGCCCAGATTTGGAAATTTCCCAGTGCCTTCACAGCCCAGGTCCAGCAATTTGGTTTTAGCTAGCTTAGGCAGAGAAGTTCCTGGGACTGTGACTTTCCTTTTTCTTGGAACTGTTTAAACCTGCTCTGGACTGAAAACCCAGAAAAACACCGGCACCTCACACCTGTGGCCCACCGAGGTCTGGGACGCTGCATTCCAGCACCAGAGGGACTTAGAAGAGACCAAGTGAGCCAACTACAACCCACAAAAAGCACCTTCTGAATTTGCCATCTCTTCAGCACTGTCAGAGGTTTTATTTAATATTATTCATTTTTCATGTTTGGGAATACTTTACTTGATAAATAAACTGGGTTTCTTTTCGCTTTTCTTGAGGGAAGTCTTTTCCTGAACTAGTAGGGGGAGAGGCCACTTGAACTTACTCTCTAGACGGACCCCTTTTGGAGGTTTCCTCCCCAAGTTTGCCCTAAACCAGCACAAACAGTCACAATGGAAACTTCACCAGTAGCACAACACCCCAGCCCACCAGGAAAAGAAAGGACATGTAAAGTTCTCCAAACATTTGTCCTGCTTTGCTGCAAAAGTCCTGCTGCAGACACTGTGCAGTGTGGAAAGCCAAGAGAAGCTGCAGCTGGTGGCAAATCCTGGGACAGAAGCTTGACCTTGTTCTCCAGGAGAGATTCTTGGCAAGAGCAGACAGGAGAAGATTCCTGGAAAACTGAAACAGCTTTCCAGAAGGGAAATGAAAATGAAAGAAACAATCCAAGATCTTTTCCTCTATTTATTTCTATGCTCCCCTTTTCCATGTTGCACTACTTCTCCATCCCAGGAATTCCAGATGCACTGCACCTCTAAGATCGGTGGCTTAGTGATTTTTAGACCCTCGAAAATACCATGAGCCACACACAGTTTTCCTTCCCCTGTCTTTACTGGAAGGCAACACTGGAGATGTAAGTGCAGTGCTGGGCTCAGGTAGGAATCCTACCCCAAGGGAAGGTGTCCCGACAGTGTTTGACCCTCAGCCAGAACAATGCAGAGCAGCAAGCGAGGGCATTGCTGTGCCAGTGTGCAGGAGTCAGGGCTCTGCACCTGGGCTCAAGGCTGCAAAGTTCCCGTGTTTGGACAGACTCAGGGGCTGTGCCCGGGGCGCGCGGGGCTCGAACGTGGGGCTCGTGGGGCGAGCGGGGAACGGACACGGGGACGAACGGCCCCGGTGCTTCAGTTGCAGCGGCGGCAGCGGCGGCAGCAGCAGCGGCGGCAGCGGCGGCAGCAGCGGCAGAAGCAGCAAGAGCAGATTCGCATCACAATCTTTCTCTTTCTCTCTTTCTTGGTCTTTCTCTCTTTCTTTCTCTGTGTCTCCCTTTCCCGTTGTCGGGCACCCTTCTCCCGGGGTCCTTCGCCCGGCGTCCCTCTCCTCTCCCCGCCTCCCTCTCCTCTCCCCTCTCCTCCCTCTCCTCTTCCCTCTCCCCTGCCGGGCCGGGCCATGCCCCCGGCCCGCCCCCGGCCCCGGGCGGGGCTGCCCCGTGCCCGGCCCCGCCCGTCCCGCCGCGGTCTCGCCTCCGCCCGGCTCTGGCCCTACTGGCGGTGGCGCTGCTGGGCGGGCATCAGTGCCTGGAGCTGGGGCGGCATCGCCGCCCTTTGCCTCGGCCTGGCCCAAGCCCGGCCCCGGCCCCGAGGCAGGCTCCAGCCCCGAGCCCGGCCCCGGCCCTGGCCCCGGCCCCGGCCCCGGCCCCGGCTCCTCCCGGGGCCCGCGGAGGACACAGGCGGCGCGGCCGCTGCCGCCGCCTCCGCTGCGGCTTCCCCGGCCCGAGCTCCAGCTCTCGGCAGCGCGGCCGCCGGCCCCGAGCCTCCCGTGCCGCGTTCCGAGGAGCGAACGCCTGGGCATGGCCGGCCCGGGGCGGCTGAGGGGCGCTCGGGGGCCGTTGCTGGCCCCGGGCCGAGCGCTGACAGCCGCGTCCCGCCCGCAGGGAAGGCGCACGAGGCCCTGCAGGAGCGGCACCGCCTGGGTTCGCTGCTGGGGCGCGCTCCAGTCACAGCCATGGAGCACAGAGCCCCGACAGTGCCGAAGCTGGCCTGGCTGGAGGAAGAGGAGGAAGAAGTTCCTGGAGCTGCCCCAGCACAGGAGACTGAAGAGGTGGTGCCATTCCATCCACCGCAGGAGGGTGAGTGGCAGAGCTGGGCTGCAGGGCTGGAGCCTGCAGCCAACTTGGCCCCATCCCGTCCCGTCCCGTCCCATCCCATTCCATCCCATCCCCTGGGGAAATGCCCACGGACAGGACGGAAGAGGGGCGGCCAGACACCCCGCAGGGGCCGTGCTCCATCCCCCTGGAGCATCCCGGGGCTCTCCCTGCCTGGGCAGCGCAGGGCTGGGCTGTGTTCTCCGGCCTCTCCCGCAGCCCCTCAGCTCTGGCTGCGCTCACTCTTTGCCAGATGCAGCCCTGGAGCACACAGAAGAGCAGGAACGCAGCTGTGGCCTCTTCCGCAGAACAGCGCAGGTACCTGCAGCCACCCCCACCTGGGCTGGGCCTGCTGTCCCTGCTCAGCCCAGCACCCTGCTTGGAGCACTCCATGCAACATCCCCGGCTTTTTGCCCTTCTCCTACAGCTCATTTGCGACTTCATCGGGAGCATTCGGCAGGGAGAGACCAGCGCCATGGGCACTGGGCTCACAGCACACTCGGAGCTCCTCAATCATGAGACCAGTGCCGCCCTGCTGGATTTGCTCCTGGAGAAGGGTGTTGCCAGGCCAGAACAAGTAAGCAGCCTGGGGCCAGGCTTCAATTCCCCCATGAGTCCCGTGGCTTCCCCAGCTACGCCTGCTGGTCCCTGGGAGCCTTTGAGGCCATGGCAGTGCGCTGGCAGGGGAAGCACTTCTCTGGGGACGCTGGGGACATTGCTCCCTCTGGCAGCTTTCCAAGTCTCCCCGTGCCTTCTCCAGGTGCCCTCCATGGTCAGGTACATTCACCGATGGCTCCTGGCCAATGATTCTGCCGAGCACAGGCTGGACAAGGCCCTGCTGAATCTCACCAGAGCAGACCCGGATGACGCGGTGGTGACGCTTCTGCGTGTGGCCCCGTCCTGTGACAGGTATGGGGCCCACCTGCCCAGAGGGCTCAGGCCTCCCCAGCCCATCAGCCTGTACAGCCTGCCGCAGGTGTCTGAGCAACAGAGAGTTCCAGGGCCCTCTGGCTGCTGCCTTTCCCAGCCCTGGCACGTCAGCCCCCGAGCCTGCTGCCATGCTCCCTTGCCGCCCCTCAGGGGCCTGTCCCCAGAGGGCTTGGCTGCCTGGCTGCTGCTGGCCAGGGCCAGTGGGCAGAGGCAGAGCTGGCGCTCAGCCCAGGCCCATAGGGATGCCCAGGCCACGGTGCTGTGTCTGAGACCCCCCTGAGACAGAGCTCTAACCCTGCAGAGCTGCCATGGCCATGTGGAAGAGCATCATGTGCTCGCCCAGGACTGCGGAGCCAGTGCAGCTGATCCTCCTGGATGTGCTGGGGAGCTGGCCCAAGCACAGCCCGTGCACCTCCAACGGGGACGAAACGGGTGTCTTTGGCCTGGCTGTGAGTTTCTCTAACTGGCCTTTGCTGGCCCCAAGGCTGCCTCTCCAGCAGCTCTCCATCCCTCCTCGCCCACTGCATCTGCCTGCCTCAGGCACTGGCCTGAAACCTGGCCCAGGGGCAGCTCCAGGCCCAGCAGGCCCCGTGCTCCCCCTGCCAAGGTCTCTCCGGGCCCTTCCCTGCCAAGCTCGGGCCCTGCCACACGGACACCTCGGCACTGAGCGCTCTCTTGGGGGGCTTTGTCCTTTGCAGGCAACCGTGGTGGTGTGGAAGATCCTCCAGGAGCCCCGTGTCCCACGTGTAGTGATGCTGTATTTCCCCCACCTCTTTGTGCATCTGCTCTTCCAAGTGTTCTTCAGCACAGAAGAGATGCCAGAGGAGGTCGATACCTTCTGGAAGGAATGCCAGGAAGAGCACGGCCTTGCCACCAGCCCCAACAGGTGCTCCATGCCAGTCCTCCTGTCCCTGCCATGTCCCTGGCCAGGAGCCAGTGCTGCCAGTGTGACCTGGGCTTTGCTGTGCACACAGGTTTGCAGTGCAGACCCTGAAGTCCCTGCTCTGCCTTTACCAGTGTGAGCATGTGGTGGTGTCAATGGAAGGCAAGCGTGGCTGGGACACGCTGCTCTGCGTTGATACCCACCACTATGCCGTGGCTCTGCTGGCCGGGTGAGCCCCCCCTTCTCCCCATTGCTCCTGGCATTTGTGCCCTGTGCCCGGGCTGTCCCACACGGTCCCCGTGGCTGTGGCCAAAGGGACGAGGGACAGCCAAGCAGACTGGAAAAGGCTGGGAAAGGAGGGTGCCCAGGAGCGGCCACATCTAAAAGGGCCCAGGTCCCCTAGCAGGGTGGTGAGGAAAGACAAGAAGCGTGTGAGTCAGTGCTGGGAGAGGCTTCCCCCCACCCCGGCTCAGGGTCTTAGTGCCATTTTCCACCTTCCAGGGAGATGCGCCAAGCATCCAGGCCCTTGTGTAAAAGGATCTTATGCTGCCTCCTTGAGATGCTCAGCAAAGAGATGCCATACTGGGATTTCCCTGCCCTGGCATTCCTTGCGGAGGTGAGCCTGAAGGCCAGCATGACCTGGCTGAGCTGCCTCCCGGCTCTCTGCCCTCTCGTCGCCGCAGCCGCCTGGGACGGTGCCCGCACCCTGCACTGCTGCCTGGGCCCAGCCCTGTGCAGCTTCAGGCTCCTGCCGGCCGGCTCCCCCGTCACTGGCCTGTGCCTTTCAGGTCCTCGAGAGCCTGGACTTGAGGGACTGCAGGGACAGCATCATGGATGTCTTGTCAATGCACCTGCGGAGGGAGCGTGCGGACATTGGCAGCCAGCTTCTCAGGGTCCTCCTCCCTCCCAGGGACCATTCCCCGCTGGTGAGAAGGGGGCAGTGGCTGAAGCCCTGCAGGCAGCGTGGGGCTGGGCAACGGAGTCCTTGGCCTTGCCTGGCCTTTGGGCGCTGGGGCAGCTGCTCCCAGCTCTCCTGCCTCCCGCTTCAGCTGCCCAAGTGCTTCAGGACAGGCCTTTGGCCTCTGGGCCCTGTGGCAGCAGGATGGCATTTCACAAACTTGCCTTCCGCGCAGGCCGAAAGAATGTGGAGCCTGACCGAAGGGCTCGTGGAGCTCCTGCAGGTCAGGGTGACCACCATGCTACTGGACTATCTGTTCCTGGATAATGGTGCCCGCATACCCAGCCCCCTGGCCCTGCAGCTGGCTAAGGTGTTCCTGCCACTCTTTGACAACGTAAGGCTCTGTGCCCCCAGCCACGGCCACTGGCTGCTGCCCGGACAGTGTGTCCTGTGGAGATGCAGGCCTGTGCCACTGTGGGCCAGAATCAGCTGATGCTGAGCTCTTGCTGCCTTCCTGTTCTACAGGGTGATAGCCAGGTGCAGCAGCTCTCCATGACTGTCTTTCAAACGTTGATGTCTGCTGTAGAAGAAGAAGGAAAAACGCCCCTGATGACACAAGTGTGTCAGAGCCTGCTCCCACTCCTCTTCCACTGCCAGGATGAGAAACTGCAAGTGGCAGAGGTGAGGACTCGTGGGCTGCTGCTGTCCCCCTGGCAGGGGGCTCAGCTGCCTCCTGCCCTGCGCCTGCTGGACCGCAGCCTCCTCCAGGCTGCGGCTCCTGTGCCCTGGGCTCTGGGGCCATCTCCGCGTCTCTGCTGCTCTCCAGACTTCTCAGGAAACGCTGCTTTGTGCGGTCAAGTTCCTGGAAAGGAAAGATCTTGAAAAAACTGTGGAGAAAGAGAAACTCTCGAAGTTCGCTGAGCTCCTGGTAAGGACGGTCTGCAAGCCCCAGCCTCAGTCCGCAGAAGGCCCCTGAGGGCGGTGCTCAGTGTGCAGGGCTGGCAGCTGTGCCCCTGCCCGCTGCTGCAGCCAGAGGCCACGCGGGCTCTTCTCCAGGCTCCCGTGGGCCCGGTGTTGCGGCGGGGTGGGCCGGCACCGCGGCTCCCCGGGCAGCAGCCGGCGCTCTGCCCTCTCCCCTCGGGAGCCCGGCGTCGGCGGCTGCTGGCCGCGCCTCAGGGCTGTGCGGCCAGGGGAGGCCGGGGCTGGGCGCAGGCAGTGCCTGGCCCAGGGGCTGAGCCCGCGCCAACCCTTCCCTCCTGCCGCTCTCTGCAGCTGGCAGAGGACAGGACCCGAGCGGCCGAGCACCTGCGCCGGGCCCTGCGCTACCTGGAGAGCCCGCAGGAGCCCCTGCGAGTGGCGGCCATCAGCTTCATGGGTGAGCCAGGAGCCCGGGCTCCCTCCCCGGCCCGCTACAGCTCGGCCCTGGCCCCGCCTGGTGCCCCATCAGCGCCAGCTGGGCCCGGCACCGTGGAGCCCCGCCTGGCCTGGGCATTGCTGCTGCCGCCCTCTGGCATCCGTGCCCTGGGGCGGCAGCGTGCGGCAAGGGCCGGGCTGAGCCCTGCCGGGCCAGCAGCCCGTGTGGCCACAGCGCCGGCAGCGCCGCTGGCAGGGAGCTGTGCCGCTGGCGCCGTGACAGGCTCTGTGTTCACAGGCATGGCCGGGCGGCACCTGAGGGGGCAGCAGCAAGAGCTGCAGCTGATCTGCACTGGTGAGTGAGGCCAGCGGGCTGGCAGCGGGGGCTGCCGGGGGGAGAGCTGCAAGCCCTGCCCCGGCTGCGGAGGGCTCTGCTCCCGTGGCCAGAGCACACGGAGCTTTCAGGGCCACGTGGGCCATTGGTGGCCAGCAGCTTCGGCCTGATCCCCTTGCTCCCTGCTCCCTCCTGGCCATGGCAAGAGCCAGCTGGAATGGCCCTTGCAGGGGGCTCTCCTGGGCTCCCCGCAGATCCGGCTCTGACCGTGCCTCTGTTCCTCTCTCTTGCAGCCCTGGAACGCCTGACAGAGGACATGAGCAGTGCTCTGTCAGAGCTGGCACTTGAAACACTGCATGTCCTCCGGGCGATACAGCGTGGGCGATATTCCACCATCTGGAGGCTGCAAGATCAGCTGCGCAGGGCATGGAGGACTCGGCCTCGCCTGTCGAGGCTCGGCTGCCTGCTCTGCCGGGTGACTGAGGAGCAGAGCTGATCTGGGAGGCTGTCTTTGCTGGGGCAACCTGAGCCAGGGGTAAGTTTCCTTTTCCTTAAGATATTTCTTTTCTTCTTTTTCATTTTCTATCTAGATTGTAAATAAATCAATTCTAGAGAATATGTAATTATATATATTATTCGATATTATAGATTACTGTAAAGAAATCAATTCTAGAATGTGTTATGATACACAGACTGCCAGGAGCTTTTCTTTGCTGCCCAGGGTGTGCAGGGCAAGAGGCGGGAAAGGGTGAAAAGGGTGCTTGTGCTCAGCAGAACAGCAGGCTGAGGGCTCCTGAGGCCCTGAGGGGGGCAAAGGGTGCATGTGCTCAGCAAGCTGCCCAGGTGTGCAGTGGGCAAGGGGAAATGGCCAGAAGCCCCTTGGCCTTTGGTGGTTCTGCTGAAGTCTTTGTGCTGTTGACAGAGCGGCTGGGCAGGGCCCGGAGCTGCGGGGATCCCTGTGAGAGCGGTGCCTGGAGATGGCCACAAGCCCTGTGCCAGGCAGGAAGCGCCCTCTGTGTCCTCCTGCCCGTCTGCTGCTGGCTGCATTGCTGAGGGCTCCCGGGTGCCTCTGGCTGGGGCTGCTCTGGAGCTGCTGTGGGGCTGCGGCGCTGCTGCCGGGCAGCTTGGCCGGGCTGGGGCAGGGCCTGAGGGGCTGGGGCAGGGCCTGAGGGGCTGGGGCGCTGGTAAGCCCTGAGCAGTGGGGCTGTCAGAGGCCATAAGCAGCCCTTGTTTGCTTTGGGATCACCGTGATTTTCGGGAGCAGTGCACGTGGGGAGAGAGAAAGTGTGGGCTTCCCTCAGCCATGGCTGGGTTTTTCCCTACCATGTAGGAGTTGGGCCTTCTTTAAGGCTCTGACAGAGATAAGAGTTTTTCCCATTTTGCTTGTTTTCCCTTTTTGCACCTAATCTTTTTTCAAGAATGTGTTGTTTGTTTTTCCAGAGGAAGCGTTCTAGGTGGTCCAGTGTGGATGGGGAAGTGCTTGGGAGCAGCTGTGGCGTGGTGGCCTTGGAGAAGGCTGAGGACATGGTTTGGGAGCAGCTTTTCTTGCAGCCATGGCTGGCGTGAGGTGGGTCCTTGTGTGCTTGGCAGGGTGGGATCAGAGCTTTTGGGAGATGGCAGCGAGCACAGGAGCATCCTGCTCTGGGCAGCTGCTGAGGGCTGGATGTGCCGTGGCTGGCTGCAGGCTGGGCACATGTGCTGCCCTCCTGCTCTGCTGCCAAAGGCAGCAGGGATGGGCAGCTCTGGGCACAGCTCTGGGCACAGCCAGCATGGCCTGGGCACCGCAGGCCTTGGCACAAGGGCACAGGAGCCCTCAGCTGACAGGAGGTTTCTGCTTTCTCTCCTTGCAGCCGGGCTCTGCGGCTGCTGAGGCTGCTCTGGGCTCTGCCAGGGCTCTGCTGGGCTCAGCCCTGGGCCCAGCTGGGCTGGCTCTGCCCTCACATTGCTCTGACAGCTCTGCATCAGACGAGCCCGTTGTGAGCACAGCGCCTGAGCTTTCTGCTTTGGCAGCTGAGTGAGACTCTGCTGCAGGCCCAGAGATTGCAGCTGGGGACACACATCCAATTGGCAAGGACCCAAACTCTCCACAGTCCCAGCTGAACGCCTGGATCTGCACAGGGTGTTTTGTCTGTCCCACTCTTCCTTCTTGATTGGCTGGAATTGTGCAGTTGCACTTTCTTCCTCCTCTAGAAGTGCCTGAGTGGGCCAAAGCTGGCGAGTGGGCCGTGCTCCTGAGGCAGTGCAGCTGATGGATGGAGAATTGCCCTTCTGCACTGCCAAACCAGAGCAAAAAGCCCTAAGTGGGACTTTGTGTCTCTAAGAAATCCCTGACAGTTTCAAAGGGAATGTGCAGCTCATTCACAGGCTGAGAAGGAAGGGCATCTTCTAAAGGATTTGGGCTTTGACAGGGTTTCCATTCCCCGTCCTGCTTGGAGCTGGAAGGGCACAAAGCAATTTCCTCTTGCTTTGAGCACAATTTCAAATGGCAATGTTGGAAACAAAGCCCAAAATCTTTTCAAAGGCTGCTGGGGTCAGTAAGATGGATCCATGCCATCAGCACATTTACAATGTAAATAACTGAGTTCCCTTTTAAAAAAGATCATTTACCTCTTTAATGCAAGTTTCAGAAGTTTTCACTAACACTTGGGTTTTGTTTTCATCTTTAACATTTTATATAGTTTTTTTTTCTTTTTCCTTTTATTCCTGTAAATAGAAAACATGTCCTACAGAAGGAATGTCCTTTGCTCCTGGTTCCTGTGTGGAGCAGCTCCCTTCCTGCTGGCTGAGCTGCTCAGGCAGAGCCCGGCAGCTCCTGGCCCTGCAGGGCTGAGGCTTTTCCCCGTTGCTGGGCACAGACTGATGGAGCAGCACTGCTGAACACGGGCACATACAGAGGGCCCAGCAGCAGCTGCCTTTGGCCACCTGAGGCTCCAAGGCCAACCTCTGAGCAGTCAGGGCTGGAAGCGACTGGCAGGATCTGATCCCTGACTCTGGGCCAGGGCTGCACAAATGACCCACAGCAGCAGCAGCAGCAGCAGCAGCAGCAGCAGCAGCAGCAGCAGCAGATGGAGCTGACTTTCAGCACAGCCCCTGCCCCTGTTCCCTCCCGTGTGCAGCTGTGTCACAGCAGCCTGAGGCACCTGGGAGCCCCCAGAGCCAGCAGGGACTTGAGATGGCAGCCCTGGGCTCCTGGAGGCTGTGCAAGGAACGGAGCTGGGCACTCCCTGTCCATGGGGAGCTTGCAGATGGAAAAGGCTGCTGTGCCCAGGCAGCTCCAAGGGCACAGAAAGGAGGCTCTGGAGCACTGGATCTGTGCCAGTGCCACAGTCCTGGGCAGCAGCCAGCCAGCCCTGGGGGAACAGAGGGCACAGCACGAGGGACAGAAGCAGGCAAGGGCAGAGACTGGAGAGAGCCAGAGCCAGGAGCAGGAACAGCTGCTCCATTGCACTCTTGGAGAAAGCTCTTGGCTGCTTCAAAGCGCTGAAAGGCGTGAAGGGCAGAGAGGAGGCCACAGCAAACAATGCTCCTGTTTGCACAGCCTCCCCTCTCCGTGTCCCAGAAGGAATTGCATGGACTGTGTTCTTCTCTCCGAGTGGTCTCGTTCAGCATGAGCAGCTCAGCACCAGGAGCTGAAGGAGCTGAAGCCTCAGGCCACAAGAGCCGGGCAAGAGGAGACTTTCTGAGCAAATGAATGCTGCTAACATGGACCCAGCTGAATGCAGTGGATAGAATCATGGAATCACAGAATCCTTTCTTTGGGAAAGCCCTCTGAGCTCACCCAGTGCAGCCGCTCACCCAGCAGTGCCAAGCCCAGCACTAAACCACGTCCCTGAAGTGCCAAGGCCTGGACAGCAGCCCTGAGTGAGGCCTGAACAGCAGGCCCTGAGCCCAAGGTGGCCTCTGGATGAACCTTCCAGCCAAAGGTTATCTTTGTATCTGCTCCCTAATGAAATATGCATGGTCATTAGCACTGTGATAGATGTAGCCACTCCTTAGTGAAACATGTATTGACCTTTGTGTATTTAGAAGCCGGACAAGGCCATGAAATCTGACATCTGGCCTTGTTTGGGGCTGCATGGTCAAAGTCAGCTCCCTTGGTTCCTCCTGGGGCCCTGGCCAGCCTTTAGGAGGGACCCAAGAGAGGATGAAAGCAGATGTTGCCACTCTAGCAGTGCTGTCAGTTTGTCCATTCAGCACTGTCAGAGCTGGGCCCTCTCCCAGCGGGGTTGGAGCCTCACCTGTGGCTGGAGGCACCTGCAGGAATTGCCAGTGCCCAGGAGTGGCTCTGCAGCCCTTGGCTGTGACAGCTTCCCCAGCTGCTGTGTGGGTCTGGGCGATGGTAAAGGCTGAGGGTAACTGGGGCTGGATCTTTCTCAATCACTGCAGGCAATCTTTGGTGGGGATGGTTGGGTGCATTGCTGAGCTGCTCCTTTTGAGATTCTTTGCTGCTCTGAACTGCAGGAAATGACACTGATTCCTTCAGTTGGAGTCTGTGTCTTTGGTGCTGACCCTGCCCACTGGTAAAACAAAACTGGCCCAGTCTGGCCAGATCCCAACAAAATGTCACTTGTTCAATGTCAATGTGAGGAATCAGTGCCATCAGAAATTCCCAGATGGGAAGCCCTTCCCTGGAGTTCCCTGGCTCTGGAGTGGGCTGAGGTTGGAGCCCCGTGGGAGCAGTGGGGCAGTTGGGTAAATGAGGCTGCAGCCCTGGATGGCTTCAAATGCATCCAAAAATTGCACATGGAAAAGGAAAAGAAGTTGTGGGTTTGGGCAGACAAAGATGATTTTGTTAAGAGTACATTGGAAACAGCACCTTCAGAAGGAACAATTATTGTTGGAATGCCCCCACACGGAGCAAGAGAAGAAGGTTTTAATCTTGAGCTCAGATGCATTGGTGCAAGGGAAATCTCAATATTATAAATAACTATGTATGTATTTATAGTACAATAAGACCTTCATATATATTTGTTATATATTTTTATATGTATGTCTAGGTCTGTCTATCTATATCAAATGTATATCTACATATAAAATTATAATAATGTGAAGTAGTGCTGACAATACTAATTTGGTAGCTTTGGCTGCTCAGGGATGTAACACTAAATACCCTACAGAACAGGATTGGCCAGGACCCTAATGTCAGTGGTCAACTTTGTGAGATTGTATACAGTGAAAAAAGGAGGAAGCAAGGAAATTGTCTGTTTTTACAGGGTTTGCTGATACTGTGATGCAGAGTGCTTTGTCTGTTCCTGTGCAAAATACAGTGATGAAGCCTGCAGGGTTTTTCATGTACCAGACTATGCACAAGCTGCAGGATTGGTTGAACGGGTGAAGGGGTTGTTAAAAGAGCAGTTGAAAAAATGAGGAGATGGGAACCTTTGCCCATGGAGAACCCATCTCCCAGATGTGCTCCATGCCCTTAACAATGGCCCACGGGGGAAATGGAAACCCCCTGGCTGTGCATGGCTGCCCCCAGTTTGCAAATCCAACTATGGGCAGTGAGACTTGGACTGCCTGGGAAATTGTTCTGGCTGTGATGGCCCCTGGCAGGGCCAGCCCAGAGGCTGCAGGGCTGGGCCTTCATGCATTGGAATTAATTAGGAGCAATTCAAAGCAAATGAGAGCTATCAATACTGAAACAGGAATTCAGATTCCTCCATGACACTTTGGTTTGATAACTGCTCACTCGAGCTTGGCGTTGCAAAGTGTTCATGTCATGAGAGGAGGAATTATTGTTGCAGATATCCAGGAGAAATTAAAGGAATTGTGTTAAACAATAGTGACCAGGATTGGATTATTCAACCCCATGACAGGGTAGCACAATTATCAATATTGCAATTTTAGGAACGACTGTGAAAAAAGGAGCTCCAGCTCCAATCACCACCGTTTGTGGAGATAAAGGGTTTGGATCCAGCAGCCCTAATAATGGAGCCAGAGTGTGGGTCCAGAGGCCAAATGGCCCTCCCGAGGCAGCTGAAGGAGCAGCTCCTGGGAAAGACAACTCTGAGTCCTGAAACCTGGGCAGGAACAATGGGAATGTGTCCCTGCAGCCAAGGATTGTGTGTGAGAACAAGTAGATGTGACAGGATATTGTTTTACACATGCTGCCAGACCAAATCTCCCTGTTTGCCCCAAGGGCCCCTTTGGCAAATGCTCTGATCCACGGGGCTCCATGGGAAGGCTGCTGTGACACTGAGGGACTTGCACAGGAATTGCATCCAGGAGCCCGGGTGCCCCTCAGGGACTGGGACCCGGCCCCTTCCAGCCCGAGGGGAAAGGGCCCCCCCAGGCCTTGTTAGCCACAGACAGCATGGTAAAGCTGAACAGCAAAGGGCCTGGGGGCATTATTCTGGAATTAAAAAGGTGCCAGCTCCATGGACAACAGAATTCTTGTTCCTAACTCCAATGAGATTGAGAAAAAAGAATGAAGAACGGTGTCACCAAAGTACTACTGATGTCTGTAAGGTGTACCTTGATAGTCAGCCAGAATCTTTGTCTGCCACAAACACCTCTAGTGTTTGACCAAGGGGTTAGTCATCAAAATGTAATGATGAGTTCTGAAGGATTGCTGAGCTTCTTTTGTAATTCTTTGCTAATGATGATGTGCTTTGCTGAGCTTATCCTTTTGTAATTCTTTGCAGCTGTGCATGATATAAATGACACAATTCCTTCAGTTGGTGTCTGTGTCTTTGGTAGTGACCCTGCCCACTGGAGAAACAGGGCCCCCTCTTGCCTAAGTGTTACCTGGCAAGGCAAAAAGCCTCCCTCCAAAATTCCCCCTTCCTCCTTGTTCCCCCGCTTCATACCCCGAGCTTGATGTGCTCTGGTCTGGGCTATGCCCGGGGTCATTTGGGGTCACCTGTCCTGGCTGTGTCCCCTGCCAAGCTCCCCCGCAGCCCCAGCCCCTCCCCAGCGTGGCTGGACGAGGGGCAGGACAGGCCTTGGCTGTGCTGCAGCTCAGCAAGAACAAAACCATCTCTGCGTGCTCAGCGCTGTGCTCAGCACCCGGCCCAGCAGTGTCTCAGTGCCAGGGGCTGTGCCCTCAGTGCCTGCCAGGGCTTTCCATGGCAACTGCCAGGCCAGGTGACCCAGGTGCCCCCCCAGTGCCAATTGCTATGGAAACAGTGCCCAGCGCTGCCCCTTTCTGTCTGGCTGACCTGGCCTTTGGCCCTGGCAGTGCCCTTGGCTGCTGGTTCCTGGTGCCCGAGCGGCCAGCGCGGCACAGGGCAGGTGGCCATGGCACAGCCCCAGCAAGGGATCCCCTCTGGCCCTGGGCACTGACACCAGCCCTGAGCAAGGTCCGGCTCCGGGCATTGGTTGCCATGGCACCAATCTAAGGAACGGGTCCCTGTGGCCATTGCCATGGCACCTGGTGGCACCAACGAGTGTCACTGCAATTTTACCTGGAACAGCCTGGGCACCGCTTTGTCCTCAGGGTTGCCATGGCAGCCCAGGGCAGCAACAGCTCTGCAGGCAAGGGGCCATGGAACCTGGCTGCAGAAATGGCTCCTTGGGCTGGTTTCCAAGGAAACCTGAACTGATGGCGGTTGCCATGGCACCCAAAGCCAGCACTGGGGTCCCTGCAGTGTCCATGGCAACAGCCCCTTGCAATGGCTCAGTGCAGGTTGGGATGATGATCCACCCTCACAGCTGGCCCAGGGCAGGTCTGGAGTGATCTCAGTGGCACCTTGGGCTTGGCACACACTTGAGGAGGATGTCTGTTTTCAACAGGGAAACTCAAAGAGTTTTAGATTGCTTGAAAAAATAAAAGAAGAAAAGCCACTCTTTGGCTTTGTGAATCCAGTTCTCTGAGCAAAGCAGGTCCCAGGTGAGTGAAGAGAGACAGGATGGGGTTGGGGAATGTGGAGCAAGGTTGTCCACACTGGGTCAGACTTAAAGGCACAGCTTCTCTGACCAGGCTAGACTTCCGTAGGAGAGTCCCTGGATCAATATCAGTCACAGAATGCTGCAATCACCTCTTGTGTAATAGGACAGCAATAAAAGGCACCCTTTCAAATAGAAATATGTATTTCCTAGAAGCTCGTTGAAATATTTCTCCATAGCTGTAGCAAGAAACCTATTAGTGAACTGCACTAGAGCAGAGGGAAATCCTGGTTCCAGCAGGACCCAGACTGTCACCATGGACTCCTTGCTTCCATCCAGCCCCACAGTGTCACCATGGCCCCTTGGCTCTGTGCTGCCATGTCATACACAGTGTCACCATGGCCCTCTTAGTGCCACCAGGCCCTGCAGTGTCACAATGGCCCCTTGCTTCCCCAGGCTCTGCAGTGTCACAATCATCAGAGAATCAACCAGGCTGGAAAAGACCTTGGAGAGCATCAAGTCCAACCTGGGACTCAACACCACCTTGTCACCCAGACCATGGCACTGAGTGCCTCATCCAGTCTTTCCCTAAACACTTCTAGGGATGGTGACTCACCCACCTCTCTGGACAGCCCATTCCAATGCCCAATCACCCTTTGTGTGAAAAATATTTCCAATGTCCAGTCTAAAAGTCCCCTGGTGCAGCTGAAGGCTGTGTCCTCTCTTCCTGCCACTGTTCCCTGGGAAAAGAGCCCGACCCCCACCTGGCTGCACCCTCCTGTCAGGGAGTTGTAGAGAGTGATGAGGTCTCCCCTGAGCCTCCTCTTCTCCAGGATAGACAACCCCAGCTCCCTCAGCTGCTCCTCACAGGATTTGTGCTCCAGACCCCTCCCCAGCCTTGTTGCCCTTCTCTGGACACGCTCCAGCCCCTCCAGGTCCTTCCTAAATTGGGGGGCCCAGAACTGGACACAGCACTCGAGGTGCTGCCCAACCAATGCCCAGCACAGGGGAAGAATCACTGCCCTGGTCCTCTGTGGTGGTGTTTGCAGGGGTCCCAGGACAAGGGAAGAGATGAGAATCTTGACTACATGTTTCATAAGGCTGATTTATTATTTTATGATATATATTATATTAAAAGAAAATGATATATTAAAACCATACTAAAAGAATAGAAGAAAGGATTTCATCCAAAGGCTAGGAAGTAAAGGAATGGAATGATGATAAAATCTTGTGACTGACCAGAGTCCCAAATGGGCTGGATGTGTGATTGGTCATCAAGTAGGAACAATTTCACCTGGGGGGTAAACACTTCTCTAAATCACATTCCAAAGTAGCAAAACATGGAAAAGCTGAAGCTTCCCAGCTTCTCAGGAGAAAAGATCCTAGTGTGATGGTCCTGCTGGCCACACCATTCCTGATCCATAGGAGTGCCAGGGGTTGGATGAGGGAAATGGTGGGGAGAGGGTGGGGACAAAGTCTGATTGATTGTCAGCCGTGAAGGGTCCTGATCTTATCTATTCAGACTGCATTAGATATTGCTGGGGGTCAGTATCAATTGAAAATTGCTGATACCAAACTATAAACACAGAAAAAAACCAGGACAAAACAGTTCTCTCTGCTTTTTTTTTCAATACAGCAGATTCACTTTGAATACACTTCTGAAATGTGTCTAATTAACCACAGAAGAATTGAAAACTAAAATTATTCAATGGGGCTTTTCTTGTTTGGGTCTTTAGAACAAATGTTTATGAGCCTTTTTCAGTGAATTCCTGAACTGAAGAGCTCAAGAAAGAAGAGGCCTCTGGAGTAGTGAAATTCATCAGCAACCCCCAAGTGGCTGAGGATCCATCCCCATCAGAGCAGCAATGAACAGCAATGGGCACAGCTTTGTGGCTGCCCCAGCTTTGGCATGGGCCCTGGGCCTGGAGCAGGAGCAGCTCTTGAGGGCCCCAAGGCCGGGGCTCTTGTGCTGCCCTGGGCAGATGGGATGGCAGCAGGGGCTGCAGAGCTCTCAGCACCTCAGGCCGAGGGGAGCAGGGCAGCCAGGGAGCCTCCTTTGGCCTTGGCCCAGCACCTTCCCCATGGCTGGGGCTGAGTCCTGTGGCAGCTGCAGCTGCTGCTGTGCCCTTGGCAGGGGCTGAGGCCGTGGGGCCAGTGCCCAGAGCAGCCTGGCCTGAGCAGAGCTGTGGGGCCAGAGCCGGCTGGGCTGGGCTGGGCTCAGAGAGGCCTTTGGTGCTGCCCAGAGCTCAGGGCAGCTGGCAGAGCTTGCAGGGAGCTGGGCTGGGCTCAGAGAGCCTGGCCCAGAAACCATCAGTGTCCATCTCAGCCTGGCTGAGCGTGCATGGGCCAAGAAGAGACACCTTTGCCTTGCTTGTTCCCAGCTGTCATCACTGCCTCCAGTGTTCTGCTCTACCTGGAACCTGGGGACACTTTGTCACTCTTGTGCCTCACAGGAATTTATTTAAAGTATGAGAAACTTCAGTGTTTCAATTTAAGTTTGAGTTCCTGAGAAATTTTTGAGTCCTCTCCGGGGGACTGACTGATGAAAAGAGCACCAAACCCTGAGAGGGCACCTCTGTGGCTGTGTCATAGAGGCACAGAGCAGCTGTGATGTCAGCAAGGGGCTGTGTGACAGCACAGAGTGGGCTGTGTGAGGTCACAGATTGGGCTATGACATGACAGAGTTTGTTGTGTGAGGTCATTGAGCAGCTACATAGAGGGGATTCTGTGAAATAACAGAGCAGGCTGTGACATCATGGCATGGCTGTATGACATCATAGAGTGGGATGTGAGGTCAAAGTGTGTGCTGTGACATTACAGAGTGTCAGTATGACATCACAGAGAGGGTTTTGTGGCATCACTTAGCAGGTTGTGACATAACACAACTGTCTGTGACATCACAATGTGAGGCCATAGAGCAGATCCTGCCATCATAGAGGGTGGCTCTGTGACATCCGAGAGTGGGTTGTGACATCACTGGGTGGCTGTGTAACATCACAGAGCAGACTGTGACATCACAGAACAGATTCTGACATCAAATGGTGGCTTTCTGACATCCCAGGGTCTTTTGTGACATCACAGTGCAGCTGCATGACATTTCAGGGTGAAATCCCAGAGTTTGCTCCGTGACATCACAAGGGTGCTGTGTAATGTCCCAGAGTGAGCTCTGACAGCACAGGGGAAATATGACATCACAGAGAGGGGTGTGTGACATCACAGGGGCTCTGTGACATCACGGGAGGCTGTGTGACATCACAGGGGCTGTGTGAGGTCATTGGGGAGGTCACTCTGCCCCGGCCCCCCTCACAGTTCCCCCCAGAGCAGTCCAACCCTGCTCGTGCACAGCGGGGTCCCCTGTCCTCCCGGGTCCCCCCGCTCCTGGCCCCGCAGCCTCCCCCAGAGGATGTTCCACGAGATCGACCCCAGAGCCTGACACGGGGACGGGGGCCGGGGCCCTGGGGGTGGCACAGGGGGACAGGGACCCCCCGGCAGCGTCCCCGTGTCCCCCAGGGCCAGAGCCTGGGCCAGGGCTCCTTCACCCTGGTACCAACGAGGCCTTGAGAGCGCTGAAAAAATCCCCAGCAAGGGATCAGCAAAAACCAGATTTAATATTAAGGGACAGCAGCACAAAGTTCCTTGGCAAGAGTCACTCTGCTCCTGACTGGACACTTCCAAGACACCAAGGAAACAAAGCAACAACAAAACCAAACCAAATCCAGGCAATCAAACCAGAAATGAACCAAGACCAGTCCCTGTGTGTGTGTGTATGAGACACAAGGGCAGTGAGGGCAAAATAAATATGGCCCAAAAGCTTAACAGAGCTCAAACTTTATAGGACTTAACATAACCTTAACTGATACCTTCAACTTCATAATTTAGCAGAAGAACAGCATTTAACAGTATTTAACCTAACTTTTAACCTATGACTTTGCAATTTAACAGAGGAATAACACTTAACAGTATTTAACTCTGCTTATAACTTAGATTAAGCAACTTAGCAAAAGAACAACTCCTAACAGCATTTAACTTAGCTTACAGCTTGTGACTTAACCTCACTTACAGGCCTGACTGACTCAGCTATCCAAGGCACTCAAAGCCCTCAGAGAGCAGCATTTCTGCCACATTTCCCCAGCACAGGCACTCCTGTGTGCACACAGACACCAAGAGTCAGTGCAAGGCACCTGGGAGAAATTCCCCTGAGGGCAGGAAATGATCCCTGAGGATCCTTTGGCATCTCCCCAGCGGGTGAAGGGTTGAACCTGGAGGAGTGGGGGGATCGGCCCAGGCTCCGTCGTTGTTGGGGATCCCCGAGTGCAGCAAACAGGAGAGTTCCCGGCTGGGAGAGGCCCCACTCAGAGGGAGTCGCTGGCCCAGGAGAGCTCCAAGGGCTCCTTTTGGAGCGCTGTTTGCAGGGCCCCAAGAGAGGGGCTTCAGTGCCAACAATGGTTCATCCTGGCCACACTTGGCACCAACAGCTTTCTTTGGCAGGGTGAGAACAGGGATGTTGTGCCACTGAGGGAACAAAACCAGTTCCCAGGGCTGCTCCTACAGAAAGCAGGAGCTGGGTGGGCAGCAGCAGTGCCTGGAGCAGACAGTGTTTGTGATGAGCTGCAGAGGAGCTGAGCCCAGGGGCTGTTGGCCAAGGCCCAGGCCCAAGGAGCATTTCTCAGCTGGCAGGGCGGCCTGAGAAGGGGAGGGGGGAATGCAACAGCACAGGGCCCATGGAACCAAAGGACCATTGTGACACTGTGGGGCCCTGTGAGACCAAGGGACCATTGTGACACTGTGGGACTCTGTGACATCAAGGGACCATGGTGACACTGTGGGGTCTCATGGAATCATGGAGAGCACTGTGACATTGCTGGGCCTCATGGAACCAAGGGGACCGTCCTGACACTGTGTGACTTCATGAAACGTAGGGATCATAGTGTCACTGAGAGGCCCCATCAAACCAAAGGTCCATTGTGACACCGCAGGGCCTCATGGAACTCTGGAGACCATTGTGACACTTTGGGGTGTCATGGAACCAAGGGACCATTGTGGCACTGTGAGACTCAATGGAGCCAAAGGTCCATTTTGATATTGCAGGGCCTCATGTAACAATGGAGGCACCATTAAGAGATGGCAGCCTCATGGAACCAAGGGGCCATTGTGACACTGTGGGCACCATGGAACCAAGGAGACCATTGTGACACTGAGGGGACTCATGGAATCATGGAGACCATTGTGACACTATGAGGATCCATGGAATAGGCAAAGCATTGTGACACTGTGAGGCCTCATGGAATCATGGAGACCATTGTGACCTTGAGGGTCTCCATAGATCCTACAGATCCAAGAGGACCATTGTGATACTGTGGGGCCTCGTGAAATCAAGAAGCCGTAGTGACACTGCAGGGCTGCATGGAACTAAAGGTCCATTGTGACACTGCAGGGCCTTGTGTCATCAGTGGTCCATTGTGACACTGTGGAGCCAAAGGAGACCATTGTGACACAGCAAAACCCCAGGGTCCAAAGGTCCATTGTGACACTGCAAGGCCTCATGGAATCATTGGGACCATGATAACATTGAGGGGCCCCATGAAATTGTTGGGGCCATTGTGAAAATATTGGGCCGCATAAAAGCAAGGGAACACAGAACAGGTCTGGCTGGTTTGGCTTCCCAGGGTTCACATGACTGGTCCAGCCGACCTTGGCATGTTGAGGATCTCTTCTCATCTGCTACTGAAACACTGAGGCTCCGTGCTTTCCTTCATATGGAAAAGAACTGCCCTTCTCCTCCAGGCACGCATGGCCACAACTGGAGTTTCACCTCCAAATTTCCTTATATCCAAGGATTGTTCACATAGGAATATTGCCAGGACATGACTGGCTGGCAGTGGTTTCATAAGGGTCAGCTCCCATCTGTCCCCAAAGCACTGGGGAAGGCTCCATGTTATCCTTTCTATAGGAAAGAACTGTCCTGCTTCTCCAGGTTCCCATGGCCAAGATTGGGTTTCCACCTCCAAATTCGCTATATCCAAAGACTGCTCCCAGACAAAATCTGCCATTCCTGACAAGTCTGGCTGGCCTTGGCTTTGTGAGGTTCTCACCTGCCTTCCAAAAACTGGAGGTCTGGGCTTTCCTTCCTATGGAAAAGAACTCTCCTTCTCATCCAAAAGTCTATGGCCAGGAATGGCGTTCCACATCCAGCATTGCCCGTTGTTACAGCCTGGAGGAGATTGTTGGCTGGAAATATTTTGTGTGTGGGGCAGAGGTGGGGGCAGGTCCAGCCTTGCCCTGCCCTGTGACCCCAATCCCCCCAGAGCCTCTATCCCAGCCCAGCAGTGGCTGCCAGTCCCTGGCACAGCACAGGCAATGCTCCACAGCCACCTCTGCAGCCCCCAGCCCAGCTCCTGAGGGACCAAATGAGCCCAAGCCCCACCTGGGGGAAGGGCCCAGGGAGACCAAGGGGTATTGAAGGCTGACCACAAGGCAAGCACACATCTTGACCCTCCCTCCTCTTGGAATTTCCATCTGAACAGTGCTGGAATCCAGGAGTTGGTAGCTCTGTGTGTGCTACTCTGAATCTTATTTTTCTTTCTATCTCTCTGAGAGAGAGAAAGAAAAATACTTCTTCGATTTTTGTCCTCCTGCAAATTTTGATTAACATTACATTGAACAGGCTTAAAGTTTGTGAAGTTGAATGGGCCAAATTAATGTTTTGAGAAATGTTGTTTTGTTTATTGAATGTCCTATTAAACCTTTTGCAAAAATTTATTTGATTTTCTAAAGTTGCCAGTAAAGGCTGTTTGGTTGTTTTGAGCACCTGAGACTCTCTTATTGATACTTCTTAATGCATCTAACTCAGAGTACACAAAAAACCAGAACTTCCTTTTAAATTTCTCATTGAGAGAGTTGTTTGGGGGATGGGAGTCAGGACTTGTGTGTCCTGCTTGGCCCAGCCCAGGCAGGGCTTTCCCAGCCACATTCCACACTCCATTGCCCAGCTGGAGCTGCTGGTGCCTCTGAGTTGTGCTGCCCCAGCCCCAGGGACGCTCTCCTTGTCTGCCCATTCCCCCACGGTCTCTGGGCAGGGATGGCCTCAGTGGGGGCTGCTGACATCCTCAGCAACTTGGAGGCTGCTGCTGAATTTCCCTGCTCCAGAGGCTTGTTCAGCCTTCAGCTCTTCAGTGCAGGAATTCAGGGTCCCAGGGCTCATTACCATTCAGAACACCTTAACATGCCAAGCCTCTGGGAATCATTTGATTTAATTTTCCAAATCACTTGTTCAGCCTTCAGCTCCTCAGTTCAGGAATTCAGTGTCCCAGGGCTCATTAACATTCAGAGCACCTTAACAGGCCAAGCCTCTGGGAATAATTTGATTTTAATTTTCAAATCATTTGTGGTTAAGTAGATCTCAGTAGTGTATTCAAACTGAATACATGATATTTTAAAAGACAGCAAGAAAAGATTTTTTAGGTCCTGTTTAGTTTTGTTTTCCTGTTAATTCATTGATATGCGCAATCTCCAATTGACACTGAATCAGGTACCTCCTCATGCAGTTTGAATATTTATGAAAATCAAGAACCTTCATGGCTGACAATCAATCAGACTCAGTCCCTACCCCCACCCCACCATTTCCCCCATCCAAGCCCTGGCACTCAGAGCAGCCTTGTGCAAATCTGAGCTCCCTCCAGCCCAGGCTGCACCTGCAGCTTTCAGCTCCTTGTCTCCAACTCCCACCTGCTTTCCTTGGAGAAGGAGCTGCCCGAGACACAGAGGGATGTTCATTACTTGTCAGCCAGCAAAGCCAAGGGAAGGCACAGCTCCATCAATTGCAAAAGTCATTCCTCTGCTGGATATTAAATCCACTTTGCACAGCAGACAGTCTCAGAGCAATGGAAAACACCTTCTGTGCCCAGCACAGATCCCAAATTTCGCCCCAAACCCTCCCTGCCCTGATTCTGCCCAGATTTGCTCTTTGCACACACGAGTCACAGGCTGAAGTCAGGAGCTCCCTCCATGCCCAGAGGGAGGAAAAGAGAGAAAGGGGATGAAGAGCTCTCCTGTGCAGAGCCAAGGTCCAAGTGCAGCCCCTGCAGTGGGAACCACAACTCATCAGGTTTGTGTCCTTTGGGCTCAGGGCCTGGTGACACTCAGAGGCACAGAAGGGTTTCTTGCCAACAAACACAAGTTGAACATTTGAACAGTTTAATAACCATCACAGCTCTTCCTTCATCTCTCTGAGATGTCCCAGATGCATCTGACATGTCCAGATCCCCAGGGGATTTCTGTACTGGAAAAGTTTTAGACAGAGACATAAGAAAAGGTAATTTTGTGACAGATATAAAGACAATTAGGATGTTTACTAATGTCATATTTACTGGAACATCAGAAAATTGGGCAACTCCCTGGAGGTCAAAGCATGAAACCAGTCAGTTGAGAGGCACTTGAATGACCAGAGAACATCTGGAGGAGGAAATCTGGAAGCAATGGGAAGGACAAAGATCCATCTGGTCTAGTGAAGAGATGTACTTAGACATGGCAATTTAACCAGAATAGGCGGAAACACCTGATGGAAAAGAGATGTTAAATAATAGACTGAATATTGGTGACGCAAGTTGATGGAAAGATCAGTGTTTCTTCCCCTGCCATCAGAATGCTTCCACGAGACCCCCTTTTCTGATGGGAAAATATTGCCATTTCTCAAAAGGACTCAAATGACACAGACAATAACTATTTCCTTGCATATTATGAAACTAAGAGTTATTAAAAACTGTGCCCCTTTCCAGGAAGACATCAGCTGTGTGCCCATGAACAGGCAGTGCCACTTGTGCCCTGAGGTGCCCAGCTGGGATTGGATCTCTCTGAGAGCACCTGAGGGAGAGCAGAGCACCTTGCAAGCTGCAGGTCCCTCAGAGCCCCACAGGGCTCCTGTGCCATCAACATCTGCTCTGCTCCAGTCTGAAACAGGGCCCAGCATGGTGCCGGGATCATCAGAGAGCTGAGGTGTGTGCTGGAATTCAATGGCCTCCCCATCCCGCAGCAGCCCTGCATTTCCCTCCCGCAGCCTTGGTCTCCAGCCCAGCCATGGAGGCTCTTTGGGCTCTGGAGTGTTGCTGCAGCCCCCAAGGGCAGCTGAGCTCTGCCTTTGGCACAGTCAGGCCTGGCCAGCGCAGGCCATGCTCAGCAATTGCTTGTGTGTGCCTGGCCTTGCTGTCAGCCCCGGCAGCGGCTGCGTGGCCCCTTTGTGGCCCTGTGCTGGCCCAGCCATGGTGGCCCAGCCCCTGTGCAGGCCCAGCCCAGGCCAGGAGCATTGCGGCTGGGAACGGCCCCTGTGCCGTGGTGCCCACAGCAGCCTTGGGGCTCTGTGCCCCACGGCCTCCCTGCTGGGCAGCCTCTGCCAGCTCCTGCAGAGCCCCTGGCACCTGTGGGGCTGCACAGACAGCCCTGCCCCGGCCTCTGTCGGCCTCTGGGCCAGCAGAGAGGCAGCCAGGGCTGGCCATGGCCAGGAACAGGCCCTGAGCCCCGCAGGAAGATGGAGCTGGGCCACAGCCAAACTCAGCCCAGGCCAAAGCTGGGCTCAGCAGCCAGGGCTGCCAACACATGGGCACAGAGACTGGCACTGACAAATGTCCTGGGCCCCCTCCCTGCTCTGTCCATGCCACCACGGGCACAGAGCAGCCTCCTCTCTGGGCCACTTGCCTGTTTGCAATGCCTTGCACAGGCGCTGGCCCTGCCCCACAAGGCCTGGCCTGAGTCCTGCCCCTGCACGCTCAGCCAGGCTGAGATGGACACTGATGGTTTCTGGGCCAGGCTCTCTGAGCCCGGCCCAGCTCCCTGCAAGCTCTGCCAGCTGCCCTGAGCTCTGGGCAGCACCAAGGGCCTCTCTGAGCCCAGCCCAGCCCAGCCGGCTCTGGCCCCACAGCTCTGCTCAGGCCAGGCTGCTCTGGGCACTGGCCCCACGGCCTCAGCCCCTGCCAAGGGCACAGCAGCAGCTGCAGCTGCCACAGGACTCAGCCCCAGCCATGGGGGAAGGTGCTGGGCCAAGGCCAAAGGAGGCTCCCTGGCTGCCCTGCTCCCCTCAGCCTGAGGTGCTGAGAGCTCTGCAGCCCCTGCTGCCATCCCATCTGCCCAGGGCAGCACAAGAGCCCCGGCGTTGGGGCCCTCAAGAGCTGCTCCTGCTCCAGGCCCAGGGCCCATGCCAAAGCTGGGACAGCAGCCACAAAGCTGTGCCCATTTCTGTTCACTGCTGCTCTGATGGGGATGGATCCTCAACCACTTGCAGGCTGCTGATGGATTTTAGTGCTCCAGAGACTTCGTCTTTCTTGAGCTCTTCAGTTCAGGAATTCAGTGAGAAGAGCTCATAAACACTTGTTCAGAATACCTGAACAAGAAAAGATCCTGGGGAATATTTCAAGTTTTCAGTTCTTAATGTGGTTAATTAGACAGATGACAGAAGTGTACTCAAAGTGAATATACAATAGTATAAAACAATGCAAAGAGTACAGTTTTGTTCTGTTAAGTTTTACTTTCCTGTTTATAGATTGATCTCAGCAATGTCCAATTGATATTGATCCCCAGCAGCTTTTAAAGCAGTCTGAACAGATATGAAAATCAAAACCCTTCATGGCTGACAATCAATCAGAATTTTTCCCTACCCCCTCCCCAGCATTTCCCTCATCCAGCCCCTGGCACTCCTAAGGATCAGGAATGGTGTGGCCAGCAGGAGCAGGGCAGTGATTCTTCCCCTGTGCTCAGCACTGGTTGGGCAGCACCTCGAGTGCTGTGTCCAGTTCTGGGCCCCCAGTTTAGGAAGGACATGGAGGAGCTGGAGCGTGTCCAGAGATGGGCAACAAGGCTGGTCAGAGGACTGGAAGAACGTCTTGTGAGGAGCAGTGTCTGAGGGAGCTGGGGTTGTTTATCCTGGAGAAGAGGAGGCTCAGGGGAGACCTCATCACTCTCTACAACTCCCTGACAGGAGGGTGCAGCCAGGTGGGGGTCAGGCTCTTCTCCCAGGGAACAATGACAGGAAAAGAGGACACAGCCTTTTGCTGCACCAGGTAAAGTTTAGGCTGGACATTAGGAAATATTCTTGACACAAAGGGTGATTGGGCATTGGAATGGGCTGTCCAGGGAGGTGGGTGAGTCACCATCCCTGGAGGTGTTTAAGGAAAGACTGGATGGGGCACTCAGTGCCATGGTCTGGGTGACAAGGTGGTGTTGGGTGCCAGGTTGGACTTGATGCTCTCCAAGGTCATTTGCAGCCTGGCTGATTCTGTGATGATTGTGACACTGCAGGGCCCTGGGGAAGCAAGGGGCCATTGTGACACTGCGGGGCCTGGTGGCACTAAGAGGACCATGGTGACACTGTGTGTGACATGGCAGCACAGAGCCAAGGGGCCATTGTGACACTGTGGGGCTGAATGGAAGCAAGGAGTCCATGGTGACAGTCTGGGTCCTGGTGGCACCACAGAGGCCACTGTGACCCTGCAGGGCCTTGTGGAACCATGCAGAGCATTGTGACACTGCAGGACCTGGTGTCACGATGGCCATGGTGACACTGCAGGGCCCCATGGAACCAAGGGGCCAGGGCTGCTCCTCAGGGACTCCTGGAATGAAGGAAACATGTTTGACACCATGGTGGCCCTTGGGAGCAAGAGGCCACTGTGCCACTGTGTAACCAAGGAGAGCATTGCTGCACTGCCAGACCTCATGGAACCAAGGATCCATTGTGACACTGCAGGGCCTTGGGGGACCAAGTGCCATTGTGACACTGAAGGACCCAAGGATCCAAGGGACTTGGTGACACCAAGGGATCCCATGGAACCAAGGGGACATTGTTACACTGGGAGGCCTCATGGAATCATGGACACCATTGGGACACCCTGGGGTCTCATGGAACCCTGGTGACACCAAGTTGGCTGGGAGTGTTGATCTTCTGGAGGGTAGGAGGGCTCTGCACAGGGCCCTGGACAGGCTGCATCCAGGGCCCAAATCCAACAAGGTGAGGTTTAACAAGTCCCAGTGCTGGGTCCTGCACTTTGGCCACAACAACCCCTGCAGCACTACAGGCTGGGAACAGAGTGGCTGGAGAGCAACCAGGCAGAGAGGGACCTGCAGGGACTGATGGACAGCAGGCTGGACATGAGCCAGCAGCATGCCCAGGTGGCCAAGAAGGCTGGGGGACATTTTTATGGTGCCAAGTCAGGAACTGCAATGGGGAGTGGGGCCAGAGAGGAAAGGGCAAACAGGGATGGGCTGTTTGCAGGGGAGGGAACAGGAGTAGGCAATAGGTAGAAATTTGTACCAGAAGAGTAAAGAAAGCAAAGGTGAAGCAGAGGAAATGCTCCGAGCAGTTTGGGGGTGGCTGCCAGGCAGCCCTGGCTCTGAGCAACAGCGTCTGCAGTGGCACAGGAAACTCCCAGCTGATGGGAACAAACTTTCTGGCTGACTGCAGAGGCCAGGACAAAGCTGAGTGGTTTCCCTGGTGTCCCCAGCCCTTGCTGGCCCCAGGCATTTGTGCTCCCTCAGGTTCCTTTCCCCATGCCCACATCCTGGGGCTGCTCACGGGGTTTTCTGTGCTGAGCATTGGCCTGGCCGTGTTCTTGAGAGAGCTTGGGCAAGGAGCCTGGAGCCCCCAGGGCCTGGCCTGAGGCCTCAGCGCTGCCCCAGCAGTGCCCATGGCCTGTCCCTGCTGCAGCCCCGGCACTGCCACCCCCAGGGCTGTGCCCGGCCCCGAGAGCACTCAGGCCCTGCAGCAACACCAGGGCCACCAGGGCAGCGGGGCAGGGCCACGGCAGCAGCACTGGCAACACCAAGTGCTGCTGCTGCTGCTGCTGGGCACAGCTGCTGGGCCAGCACTGATCTGCCCCAGCTCTGCACACAGACATTGCTGCTGCAGCTCCAGAGAAGGCAACAAAAGGGCATCTCTGCAGAAAACTCTGCTGTGAGATCCTTTAGCTCATTTAAATTCACCAAGAGTGCCGCCCCTCATTGATATACTCTCTGGCCACAGGGAAGGTGGAGAGAAACAAAATGAGAAATGGCACCAAGATTGACGTTTCTTTGTGGACAATATGAAAATACTAAAACAAAGGAAAAGAACCTCCATAATTAAATGAACAAGAAGGATCAAAGGTAACTTTTATTACAAGTGATTTGCAGAAATTGTCCAGCAGTTTAATGTTTCTGAAAGCATCCAGTCATCAGTCTCCACACTGCAGCCTTGAGCTCCTGGTTCCTCAGGCTGTAGATGAGGGGGTTCAGGGCTGGAGGCACCACCGAGTACAGAACTGACACTGCCAGATCCAGGGATGGGGAGGAGATGGAGGGGGGCTTCAGGTTGGAAAATATACCAGTGCTGAGGAACAGAGAGAGCACGGCCAGCTGAGGGAGGCAGGTGGAAAAGGCTTTGTGCCGTCCCTGTTCAGAGGGGATCCTCAGCACAGCCCTGAAGATCTGCACATAGGAGAAAACAATGAACACAAAACAGCCAAATGAGAAACACACACTAACAGCAAGAAGCCCAAGTTCCCTGACATAGGATTTGGCACAGGAGAGCTTGAGGATGCCGGGCACTTCACAGAAGAACTGGCCCAGGGCATTGCCCTTGCAAAGGGGCAGGGAAAATGTATTGGCTGTGTGCATGAGTGCATTGAGAAAGGCACTGGCCCAGGCAGCTGCTGCCATGTGGACACAAGCTCTGCTGCCCAGGAGGGTCCCGTAGTGCAGGGGTTTGCAGATGGACACGTAGCGGTCATAGCACATAGTAGTGAGGAGAAAATACTCTGCTCCCATAAAGAAGATCAGAAAAAAAACCTGAGTAGCACATGCAGTGTAGGAGATGTTGCTGGTGTCCCAGAGGGAATTGTGCATGGCTTTGGGGACAGTGGTGCAGATGGAGCCCAGGTCGCTGAGGGCCAGGTTGAGCAGGAAGAAGAACATGGGCGTGTGCAGGTGGTGGCCGCAGGCTACGGCGCTGATGATGAGGCCGTTGCCCAGGAGGGCAGCCAGGGAGATGCCCAGCAAGAGGCAGAAGTGCAGGAGCTGCAGCTGCCGCGTGTCTGCCAATGCCAGCAGGAGGAAGTGCCTGATGGAGCTGCTGTTGGACATTTGCTGGGGCTGCACATGGGCACCTGTTCATGGAGAAAGGACAGTCACAAGTCAGCAGAGGCTGCTTGGAGCCAAACCTGGGCCATTCCCTGTAGACAATCCCTACAGCTGGGACACACTCACCCTTCTACCTGCAGTGGGAAAACCTTTGGCTGCAATCAGAGCACAATCACACTCCTGGGTCACCCTGGGATAAACCAGGCCCTGCCCAGAGCAGAGGGATCCCTGAATGTCTCACCCTCTCTCGAGGTCTCTGGGCAAGGTCTCAGCACCCCCTTGGGCCAAGGACACTCACGGCTCCCTGGGCAAACCCAGCAGCATTTCCTCAGCTGTGGCAGCTCTGCCCTTGCCCGTGGGACATTCAGGGAACTCCCAGAGGCTCTGGCACAGATCTGCACCCAGGAGGGCAGCTCAGAGCCTGGCAGGGCACAGCAAGGAGATCCCTGGCTGTGCCCATGATGGGATCTCAGGGAAGGGGCTCAGCTCATTCCCCTTTCCCATGGACTGCTTTGCCCACAGCCCCACAGGTGCCAGGGAAGCTTGGACACCCCATTCCCATGGACCGCCCTGCCTGGCAGGAATGCCAAGGGCAGTGCCTGACTCAGCTGCTGCAGATGCCAGAGCCTCCCTGAGAGCAGCAGATAACAGTGCCAATGTCAGGGCAGTGCAGAACCAAGAGCAGATGTTGTGGTGCTGTGCCTGAGAGGGCAGGGCAGAGACAGCCGGGCACTCAGGACAGTGTTCCCGTGCCCAGCTGTGCCCGGCACCTCCCACACACCAACAGTGCCCTCCTGCCCCAGCCCTGCTCTCTTCAGCCCCCTCTGCTTCCCTGAGCATCTCCCTGGGCCTGGACATTCCCTCCTGAGAGGAGCCTTGTCCCTGCCAGCGCTCACAGAGCCCATCCCAGCCTGTGTGCCCTGGCTAGGGCCCTACAGAAACCTGCCTGTGTGCAGGGCCCCCCCCGGCTGGGGCAGGCTCTGTGTGCAGCTGGGCAAGGGCAGCTCCGGAGAGCCCTGCTGGGCCCTGCAAAGGTGATGCTGCTGCTGTGCAGGGCTGAGCAGTGGCTGAGGGCCCTTTGGGAGGCTCCCAGCAGAGACACTGACCACCCAAAGTTACAGTTCTGGACTCTCTGTAAATGCTCCAACATTAGTTTGATGATCCTGTGTGTCCCTTTCAACTCAGAATATTCTGTATCTGATTACAATTGCTGTTCTGCTCCTCTCATCCCCTTGTTGTCTATAATCAAAAGAGAAAAAAAAAAAAACAAAACCCTTGCAACAGTGTTAGAACAGTAAAGTAAAAACCAGACATAAATTGGAAGCTTCCAGGTGTCCCAGTGGGGATTGGGCACACCTGGTGCCTGACTTCAACAATTTATTAAGGTTGATTAATTAGGATATTTAACAGGAACATCCAATAGCAGATTCAGTTGCCCCAGTTACACGCCCTGGCTCAACCCATTGGAATAGGTCCAAGGGCTTCTTTACCTTCACTTTTTGTTATGACTGCTCATTTATCTGGTGAATAAAAAAAAATGTTTTTGTAGGTTCTCTTCCTGATAATAGGACTATTTGATAATAAGACTGATAAGACAGTATTTCAGGAATGTATTTAGACAGTGAGCTTATTGTTCTAAAATATAAGATAATGGTTAGGAAACGTACTAGAGTTAATTAAGGATTATAATTATATAAGTATATAAGAGCAGTTTAATATAGTTAATAAGAATTTAGTAGTGTTAAGTAAGGATTGTAGATGTATAACTATATAATAGTAATTTACAGAGCTATGAATGTATCAAAAATGTATAAAAAGCAATAATCTTTTTGCCAACACCCCAACTCTCCCATCCTTCTCCAAGCAGGAAATTGAAAACACTCTCAGGAAAGCTCCCGATCTTTCCAGCAATGCCAGGCTTACCTTCTTTGGGAAGTGCCCTCCGGAGCAGTGCCCAGGCTGGTCTGGAGCTGGGAGCAGCCCTGCCCCACACAGCCCCTCTCAGCAGCAGCCCCTGCCCTGCTCAGGGCGGCTCCTTCCCCCCAGAGCTTCTCCCCAGCGCTGGGAGCAGCTGCCAGGGCCGGCTGAGAGCTGTCCCTGGCAGGCAGCAGAGTCCCTGCCCCAGCACAGCGCCCTGGGCTGCAGGACCCTGCTCTGCAGGACAGCCCTGGGCACCCCTGGCTGCAGCCCCGGCTGCTCAGCCCTGCAGCAGAGCCTGGCAACAGGAGCTGCCTTGGGCTGTGCCTGGGCTGGGGCAGCAGGGAAAGCCAGCCCTGCCCTAGGGCCACAGCCCTGCCCTGGAGCAGCCCTGAGAGTCCTCCTGAAAGGTC
Organism: Agelaius tricolor; assembly: GCF_023055355.1. Taxonomy (NCBI): domain Eukaryota; kingdom Metazoa; phylum Chordata; class Aves; order Passeriformes; family Icteridae; genus Agelaius; species Agelaius tricolor. Next base: position 333,407 of record NW_027269345.1, read on the forward strand.
CTAAAAGCTGTGGGATGTGCCAGCTCCAGGGGATCCCTGCAGGAACTGCAGCTTCTCTTCCCACAGCCAGGGAATGACTGCTTCAAACCTGGGCTGATTTCTGCTCTAGTGAGCCCTGAGTGAGCTCTGCCCTGTGCTCCCAGCCCAGGCTGAGTTTAACCCCTCTGTGCCTCTGTGCTGTGCCCAGGCTGGCTGCAGGCAGTGCCCCAGCCCTGCTGGGCTGGCACAAGAGCTGCTCATCAAGAGAAATGTGCTTTTGAAGCTCTTCTTGGTGACCAGGAGCTGCCTCTGGGCCAGGAGCCCAGCCCAGCTCAGCAGCACAGACACAGCACAAGGACTTTATTGAGCCTCTGGGGCTTTGTGCTCAGGCCCTGAACATCAGTCCCTGAGAGGGAGATGAAGAAACTTCTCCAGAACTCCAAGGCAGAATCCAACTCCAAAGTTTCTTGCACTTTTAATGGCTCCCAGAGAGGGACACGACTGAGCAAGTGTCCCCAGGCCCCAGGCCGAGCAGAGAACTGCAGGCAGTGATGACAGGTGGGGACAAAGAGAAGCCAAGTCTTGGTGTCCTGGGGCACAGCAGGGTCTGTGCCAGCAAGGGCTGGGAGGAGACACCTTGTCCTGAGGCCCTGGGGCCTCCTGGCCCAGCCCCAGCCAGGCTGGGCACTGTCAGCCCCTTGTGCTGCCCTCAGCATCCCCCCCTAGCCCACATCCCAGTGGCCTCAAGGATCTGCTGCAAGGAGTCCCTGGGGAGCCTTGCTCAGCAATGGCCCTGGGGGCTCCTTCATGCTCCCTGCAGGATCTGCAGGATTTTCAAAGGACTTTGGGCTTGGCTTTTGCCTTGGAGTCTCTGAGAGGTTTGTGCAATCATGGCCTCCAATTATCTGCTGTAATTAGTCCCTGGAGAGGCTTTGTCAGTAACAACACTCAGTGGGCTCATTAATACTTCAGGGTACTTCAGTTATTTGAAGGTACTTGGTGTTTCCCTTTTGATACAGACTCTGTGAGAGGTTTGTGCAATCATGGCCCCAATTATCTGCTTTAATTAGTCCCTTGAGATCTTTGTACTGACACTCAGTGAGGTTCATTAGTACTTTGAGATACTCAAGATTTTAAAGGTACTTTGGATTTTTCTTTCCTCAATGAGACTTCTGAGCAGTTTTTTGTCCCATCCCGGCCTCCAATTCTTTCCTCCAAGGAATCCATGAGGAGCCTGTGTAGAGATGGACCTCAGTGGGAGCCATGAATGCCTGGAGACACTTTGGGTGTTTCCTCTGACTTTGACTCCTGGCAAGGTTTGTGCAATCTCCTCTCAGGCCCTGAGGTTCCAGACTCAGCTCCAAATGCACCACGGGGCTCATTAGGATCAAGCAAGTCCTGACAAACCATGGCTCTGCCTTGATTTCCCTCTGCTCTCGTGTAGTTCATAAGGATGATTTCCTTTTACAGTTATGGAGAAATATTTCAAATAGCTTCTAAGTGCTATGTATTCCTATTTTAAAGGGTGCCTTTTATTGCTGTTCCTATTACACAGGATGTGATTGCAGCATTCTGTGATTGATATTGATCCAGGGACTCTCCTAAAGAGGTCTGGCTAAGTCAGAGAAGCTGTGCCTTGAGGTCTGACCCAGTGTGGACAACCTTGCTCCACATTCCCCAACCCCATCCTGTCTCTCCTCACTCACCTGGGACCTGCTTTGCTCAGAGAACTGGCTGCACAAAGCCAAAGAGCGGCTTTGCTTCTTTTAGTTTTTCAAGCAATCTAAAACTCTTTGAGTTTCCCCATTGCAAACAGACATCCTCCTCAAGTGTGTGCCAAGCCCAAGGTGCCACCAAGACCACTCCAGACCTGCCTGGGCCAGCTGTGAGGGTGGATCATCATCCCAACAGGCAGTGGGCCATTGCAAGGGGCTGTTGCCATGGACACTGCAGGGACCCCACTGCTGGCTTTGGGTGCCATGGCAACCCCCATCAGTTCAGGTTTCCTTGGAAAGCAGCCCAAGGAGCCATTTCTGCAGCCAGGTTCCATGGTCCCTTGCCTGCAGAGCTGCTGCTGCCCTGGGCTGCCATGGAAACCCTGAGGACAAAGCGGTGCCCAGGCTGTTCCAGGTACAATTGCAGTGACACTCGTTGGTGCCACCAGGTGCCATGGCAACGGCCACGGGGACCCGTTCCTTAGATTGGTGCCAAGGCAACCAATGCCTGGAGCCGGACCTTGCTCAGGGCTGGTGTCAGTGCCCAGGGCCAGAGGGGATCCCTTGCTGGGGGCTGTGCCATGGCCACCTGCCCTGTGCCGCGCTGGCCGCTCGGGCACCAGGAACCAGCAGCCAAGGGCACTGCCAGGGCCAAAGGCCAGGTCAGCCAGACAGAAAGGGGCAGTGCTGGGCACTGTTTCCATGGCAACTGGCACTGGGGGGGACACCTGGGTCACCTGGCCTGGCAGTTGCCATGGAAAGCCCTGGCAGGCACTGAGGGCACAGCCCCTGGCACTGAGACACTGCTGGGCCGGGTGCTGAGCACAGCGCTGAGCACGCAGAGATGGTTTTGTTCTTGCTGAGCTGCAGCACAGCCAAGGCCTGTCCTGCCCCTCGTCCAGCCACGCTGGGGAGGGGCTGGGGCTGCGGGGGAGCTTGGCAGGGGACACAGCCAGGACAGGTGACCCCAACTGACCCCGGGCACAGCCCAGACCAGAGCACATCATGCTCAGGGTATGAAGGGGGGAACAAGGAGGAAGGGGGAATTTTGGAGGGAGGGTTTCTGCCTTCCCAGGTAACACTTAGGCAAGAGGGGGCCCTGTTTCTCCAGTGGGCAGGGTCACTACCAAAGACACAGACACCAACTGAAGGAATTGTGGCATTTATATCATGCACAGCTGCAAAGAATTACAAAAGGATAAGCTCAGCAAAGCACATCATCATTAGCAAAGAATTACAAAAGAAGCTCAGCAATCCTTCAGAACTCATCATGACATTTTGATGACTAACCCCTTGGTCAAACACTAGAGGTGTTTGTGGCAGACAAAGATTCTGGCTGACTATCAAGGTACAACTTACAGACACCTGTAGTACTTTAGTGACACCATTCTTCATCCATTTTTCTCAATCTCATTCGAGTTAGGAACAAGAATTCCGTTGTCCATGGAGCTGGCACCTTTTTAATTCCAGAATAATGCCCCCAGGCCCTTTGCTGTTCAGCTTTACCATGCTGTCTGTGGCTAACAAGGCCTGGGGGGGCCCTTTCCCCTCTGGCTGGAAGGGGCCGGGTCCCAGTCCCTGAGGGGCACCCAGGCTCCTGGATGCAATTCCTGTGCAAGTCCCTCAGTGTCATAGCAGCCTTCCCATGGAGCCCCGTGGATCAGAGCATTTGCCAAAGGGGCCCTTGGGGCAAACAGGGAGATTTGGTCTGGCAGCATGTGTAAAACAATATCCTGTCAGATCTACTTCTTCTCACACACAATCCTTGGCTGCAGGGACACATCCCCATTGTTCCTGCCCAGGTTTCAGGACTCAGAGTTGTCTTTCCCAGGAGCTGCTCCTTCAGCTGCCTCGGGAGGGCCATTTGGCCTCTGGACCCACACTCTGGCTCCATTATTAGGGCTGCTGGATCCAAACCCTTTATCTCCACAAACGGTGGTGATTGGAGCTGGAGCTCCTTTTTTCACAATCGTTCCTAAAATTGCAATATCAGTAATTGTGCTACCTTGTCATGGGGTTGAATAATCCAATCTTGTTCACTATTGTTTTAACAGAATTACTGTAATTTCTCCTGGATATTCTGCATCAATTCCTCCTGCCATGACATGAACACTTTGCAAGACCAAGCTCCAAGGGAGCAGTTACCAAAGCAAAGTGTCCTGGAGGAATCTGAATTCCTGTTTCAGTACTGATAGCTCTCATTTGCTTTGAATTGCTCCTCATTAATTTCAATGCATGAAGGCCCAGCCCTGCAGCCTCTGGGCTGGCCCTGCCAGGGGCCATCACAGCCAGAACAATTTCCCAGGCAGTCCAAGTCTCACTGCCCATGGTTGGATTTGCAAACTGGGGGCAGCCATGCACAGCCAGGGGGTTTCCATTTCCCCCCTGGGCCATTGTTAAGGGCATGGAGCACATCTGGGAGATGGGTTCTCCATGGGCAAAGGTTCCCATCTCCTCATTTTTTCAACTGCTCTTTTAACAACCCCTTCACCCGTTCAACCAATCCTGCAGCTTGTGCATAGCCTGGTACATGAAAAACCCTGCAGGCTTCATCACTGTATTTTTCACAGCAACAGACAAAGCACTCTGCATCACAGTATCAGCAAACCCTGGGAAAATAGCCAATTTCATCCCTTCCTCCTTTTTTCATTGTCTACAATCTCACAACGTTGACCACTGACAGTAGGGCCGTGGCCAATCCTGTTCTGTAGGGTATTTAGTGTTACATCCCTGAGCAGCCAAAGCTACCAAATTAGTATTGTCAGCACTATTTCACATTATTATTATTTCATACGTAGATATACATATTGATATATATATAGACAGATAGATACAGACATATATATATAATATATATAAATATACAAATATACAAATACATATATACATATATTAAGGTCTTATTATACAATAAATACATATAGTTATTTAGTATATTGATATTTCACTGGCACAAATGCAGCTGAGCTCAAGATTAAAACCTTCTTCTCTTGCTCCACGTGGGAGCATTCCAACAATAATTGTTCCTTCTGAAGGTGCTGTTTCCATTGGACTCTTAACAAATTCATCTTTGTCTGCCCAAACCCACAAGTCCTTTTCCTTTTCCATGTGCAATTTTTGGATGCATTTGAAGACATCCAGGGCTGCAGCTTGTTTTACCCGACTGCCCCACTGCTCCCACGGGGCTCCAACCTCAGCCCACTCCAGAGCCAGGGAACTCCAGGGAAGGGCTTCCCATCTGGGAATTTCTGATGGCACTGATTCCTCACATTGACATTGAACAAGTGACATTTTCTTGGGATCTGGCCAGACTGTGCCAGTTTGGTTTGACCAGTGGCCAAAGTCAGCACCAAAGACACAGACTCCAACTGAAGGAATCAGTGTCATTTCCTGCAGCTCAAAGCAGCAAAGAATCACAAAAGGAGCGGCTCAGCAATGCACCCAATCATCCCCACCAAAGATTGCCTGCAGTGATTAGGAAAGATGCAGCAGCATTTACCCTCAGCCTTTACCATCGCCCAGATGCACACAGCAGCTGGGGAAGCTGTCACAGCCAAGGGCTGCAGAGCCACTCCTGGGCACTGGCAATTCCTGCAGGTGCCTCCAGCCACAGCTGAGGCTCCAACCCCGCTGGGAGAGGGCCCAGCTCTGACAGTGCTGAATGGACAAACTGACAGCACTGCTAGTGTGGCAACATCTGCTTTCATCCTCCTCTTGGCTCCCTCCCAAAGCCTGGCCAGGCCTCAAGGAGGAGCCAAGGCAGCTGACTTTGATTCTTCAGCCCCACACAAGGCCAGATGTCAGATTTCATGGCCTTGTCTGGCTTCTAAATACACAAAGGTCCATCCATGTTTCACTAAGGAGTGGCTACATCTATCACAGTGCTAATGACCATGCATATCTCATCAGGGAGCAGATACAAAGATAACCTTTGCTTGGAAGGTTCATCCAGAGGCCACCTTGGGCTCAGGGCCTGCTGTCCAGGCCTCACTCAGGGCTGGTGTCCAGGCCTTGGCACTTCAGGGACGTGCTTTAGTGCTGGGCTTGGCACTGCTGGGTGAGCGGCTGCACTGGGTGAGCTCAGAGGGCTTTTCCAACAGAAAGGATTCTGTGATTCCATGATGATATCCGCTGCATTCAGCTGGGGCTATTTTAGCAGCATTACTTTGCTCCAAAAGTTCCCTCTTGCCCAGCTCCTGTGGCCTGAGGCTTTAGCTCCTTCAGCTCCTGGTGCTGAGCTGCTCATGCTGAACGAGACCACTTGGAGAGACGAATCCAGTCCATGCAATTCCTTCTGGGACACGGAGAGGGGAGGCTGTGCAAACAGGAGCATTGTTTGCTGTGGCCTCCTCTCTGCCCTTCACGCCTTTCAGCGCTTTGAACCAGCCCAGAGCTTTCTCCAGAAGTGCAATGGAGCAGCTGTTCCTGCTCCTGGCTCTGGCTCTCTCCAGTCTCTGCCCTTGCCTGCTTCTGTCCCTCGTGCTGTGCCCCCTGTTCCCCCAGGGCTGGCTGGCTGCTGCCCAGGACTGTGGCACTGGCTCAGTGCTCCAGACCCTCCTTTCTGTGCCCTTGGAGCTGCCTGGGCACAGCAGCCTTTTCCATCTGGCAGCTCCCCATGGACAGGGAGTGCCCAGCTCCGTTCCTTGCACAGCCTCCAGGAGCCCAGGGCTGCCATCTCAAGTCCCTGCTGGCACTGGGGGCTCCCAGGTGCCTCAGGCTGCTGTGACACTGCTGCACACGGGAGGGAACAGGGGCAGGGCTGTGCTGAAAGTCAGCTCCATCTGCTGCTGCTGCTGCTGCTGCTGCTGCTGCTGCTGCTGCTGCTGCTGCTGCTGCTGCTGCTGCTGCTGCTGCTGCTGTGGGGTCATTTGTGCAGCCCTGGTGCAGAGTCAGGGATCAGATCCTGCCAGTCTCTTCCAGCCCTGGCTGCTCAGAGTTTGGGCCTTGGAGCCTCAGGTGGGCAAAGGCAGCTGCTGCTGGTCCCTCTGTGTGCCCGTGTTCAGCAGTGCTGCTCCATCAGTCTGTGCCCAGCAACGGGGAAAAGCCTCAGCCCTGCAGGGCCAGGAGCTGCCGGGCTCTGCCTGAGCAGCTCAGCCAGCAGGAAGGGAGCTGCTCCACACGGGAACCAGGAGCAAAGGACATTCCTTTTACAGGACATGTTTTCTATTTAAAGGAAAAAAAAAGGAAAAAGGAAAACAATAGGTAAATTGTAGAAGATAAGAATAAAATCCAAGTGTTAGTGAAAAAACATAACATAACGTTAGTGAAAAAAACAAAACTTAAATGCAAAGTTACATTCTTTGCATTAAGAAGTAAATGATCTTTTGAAAAAGAGAACTCAGTTATTTACATTGTAAATGTGCTGATGCCATGGATCCATCTTGCTGACTTCAGCACCCTTTTTTAAAAGTTTTTGAGGTTGTTTCCAACATTGTTAAGTTGTGGGTGAAGCAATGGGAAATTGCTTTGTGCCCTGCCAGCTCCAAGCAGGACGGGGAATGGAAACTCTGTCAAAGCCCAAATCCTTTAGAAGATGCCCTTCCTTCTCAGCCTGGAAATGAGCTGCACAGTCCCTTTGAAACTGTCAGGGATTTTTTAAAGACACAAAGTCCCACTTAGGGCTTTTTGCTCTGGTTTGGCAGTGCAGAAGGGATGCAATTCTCCATCCACCAGCTGCACTGCCTCAGGAGCACGGCCCACTCGCCAGCTTTGGCCCACTCAGGCACTTCTAGAGGAGGAAGAAAATGCAACTGCACAATTCCAGCCAATCAAGAAGGAAGAATGGGACAGACAAACACCCTGTACAGATCCAGGCGTTCAGCTGGGACTGTGGAGAGTTTGGGTCCTTGCCAATTGGATGTGTGTCCCCAGCTGCAATCTCTGGGCCTGCAGCAGAGTCTCACTCAGCTGCCAAAGCAGAAAGCTCAGGCGCTGTGCTCGCAACGGGCTCGTCTGATGCAGAGCTGTCAGAGCAATGTGAGGGCAGAGCCAGCCCAGCTGGGCCCAGGGCTGAGCCCAGCAGAGCCCTGGCAGAGCCCAGAGCAGCCTCAGCAGCCGCAGAGCCCGGCTGCAAGGAGAGAAAGCAGAAACCGCCCGTCAGCTGAGGGCTCCTGTGCCCTTGTGCCAAGGCCTGCGGTGCCCAGGCCGTGCTGGCTGTGCCCAGAGCTGTGCCCAGAGCTGCCCATCCCTGCGGCCTTTGGCAGCAGAGCAGGAGGGCAGGACATGTGCCCAGCCTGCAGCCAGCCACGGCACATCCAGCCCTCAGCAGCTGCCCAGAGCAGGATGCTCCTGTGCTCGCTGCCATCTCCCAAAAGCTCTGATCCCACCCTGCCAAGCACACAGGGACCCACCTCACGCCAGCCACGGCTGCAAGAAAAGCTGCTCCCAAACCATGGCCTCAGCCTTCTCCAAGGGCATGGCCCATCCACGCCACAGCTGCTCCCAAGCACTTCCCCATCCACTCTGGACCACCTAGAATGCTTCCTCTGGAAAAACAAACAACACATTATTGAAAAGAGATTAGATGCAAAAAGGGAAAGCAAGAAAAACGGGAAAAACTCTTATCTCTGTCAGGGCCTTGAGGAAGGCCCAACTCCTACATGGTAGGGAAAAACCCAGCCACGGCTGAGGGAAGCCCACACTTTCTCTCTTCCCCCCTGCACTGCCCCCAAAATCACGGTGATCCCAAAGCAAACAAGGGAGGCTGAGCAGCCCAAGCCCTTCCTTGCCTGCACAGCAAAGCAGCCCCTGCACAGGTTCTGGAGTCCCACCTCTGCTCCCACCATGGGGCTTTGTTTGTGTTGGGCTGGCTGCCCCAGCCCCAGCCCCAGCCCGGGGCACGGTGGGTGCTGGGGGCTGTTGGCAGGGCCAGGAGCCCACTCCCATTTTGTACCCAGCCCAGCCCATCCCCACAGCCCTGCCAAAAAGCAGCTGGGCAGCGACTGAAGGATGAGTTGCATCTGCCCCCGCAAAGGGGGAACCTTTGCTTCCCAGCCAGGCTGGGCTGTGCCCAAATCTGGCAGAATTTCCCCAGCTGGGGACTCATCTGCAAATTCCCTGAGGAGTTTGGCTTTGAAGAAGGTGCCAGAATCAAAGTCCATCACCTTCAGCCTCCAGTGGCCAGGCTGAGGAAGAGCTTGTCATCCTTGGTGTCATCCTGGCTGTCTCCAGCAGCAGCAGCAGCAGCAGCATCCCCACCCGGTACAGCTTCTCCAGGGGCACCTGCTCCTTCCCTGGGGGGAGACCAGGCTCTCAGGGCTCTGCCCAGGGCCCCATCTGTCAGGGAACCAGGACAAGCAAAACCAGCTTGGATGGCGGCCACCAGTGCTGGCAAAGCAGCTCAGCTCCAGCACAAGGGCTGCGTGTGCCCATCCCATGGCCCCGGTGCAGTGACACAGGCAGCACAAAAAGGTCTGGGTTCCTCTGCTTCTCATTGCCAAGCATGTGTGGAGCTGGAACTTACCAGGGCCCTGGATACTCCAGGGACCTGGAGAACCATTCCCAGCAATTGGGAAAATCCTAGGTGCTCTATCCACCCGTAGATGAGGTCTCCAAATTTGCCCCAAAATAGGGTCCAGCTTTTAGAGGCCAAAATGAGCAAGTCCAAGTGACTTGATGGTATTTTTAGCCCAGAAAGCCCTGCAGCTGATGGCACACTTCACAATCAGCAGGAGACACAGCTAGGCCAAAGCCCAGACCTCTGCTGGGAGCCTTTCCCCTCAAACACCCTTCAAACAAACCTCCATGCAAGTCAGTTGGGAAAGTTTCTTCAAAGGAGACCTTGCTGGCACACAACTACACAGGGTTATGGGAAAGATTCTAAAGCAGCCGCTCTGGAGTCAAAGAGCCAGCCCTAAAAGTCCTTGTCATGTGTTTGTAGCTAAATCCCACTTTGGGCGAGTTGAAGGAGTTTGGAATGAACTAGAGAGAAGACCTCTGAATTTTTTAGATGATGCCATTGCTTTTTCTTCTCTTCTACATAGACAGGAAGGGTGAGTTTGGCTCCCATCTCCACCGCATGGCTCACAGGGCCGCAAGACTTGTAGTTCCAAGAGCTTTGAAGGATTTCTTGGCCAAGAAGACACGGCCAACAAGGATATTTATGTTTTGGAGCCAAGCCTTCAATATTTCCTCTTAGGGACTCATGCTCTCGGGGTCTCTAGCTGCTCAGAGTGACCCCGAGATAAGTTAGAAAGTCTCTTTTCCCAGCCCGGTGGTCAAAGAAGGAGTAAGAGCTCTTCATTTCTCGGTCTCAAGGTTGTTTCTTGTATCTTATCTATAAAATTCTTTCTCCTGTCCTGCCGAGGTCTGCTCAGCAAGACAGTCTAAGGCACTCTGCCTCCCCCGGGGCAGTGTTATCTTTTTATACTAAAAACAACTACCTGTACAATATTTACAATTACTTTCCCATACCTATCATCTATGTTAGACAGTGAGCTTCTACTCATAACCAATCTAAAAGTGCCAACATCACAGCAGAAGATGGAGGCCAAGAAGAGGAAGGAGAAAGGCTGGACATGCCCACATTCCTCCATCTTGCCCCCTGAAGCCCCATTCTAAAAACCCCCAAAATCTATTTTTCCACTCTGTGATAAATTCCCTTTCATTTTGTGGCTTGTCATTCTTCATACAAGGTTGGGAATTGTTTTTTCCAAGGGCTAAATCAAAGGCACAGGGGTCTTGGGCTCTGTGCCAAAGTCTCTGAGCCCTCTGACAGGGTCTCGAGTCCTGCAGGGCAGCCCGAGGAATTTCCTGGCTTCCCACATCATGCTACAGTGGAAGCTTCCTTAGCCAATCATGCCATGACGCAACAAACCTACAGCACTGCATCCTAAACTTCTTCTTTACTGTTGTAACTACTTTGATTTTTTCTAGATCTGGAACTCTAGAACTCTAAACATTCCTCCACTTCAACTTTCCTCCCCGTGTCTCTGCTAGAAACTAGAAATCCGCATTCTGGCTTCCAGCACCTGAGTTTGGAAGCCCTTTCCAAGGTCTCAGATCAAATGCTGTGTTTAATTCTAAGCTTTGCTGACAAGACCAAAGGTCTGACATTTCCCTGCATTTGGCTTTCCAACAACACTGATGCTGTTAGTTGCAGAGTGCCCGGGATCTGTCTTGCAAGTCAACTCTGGCAGGAACAAGGCGGCTGCCAGGGGGCTGCTTGTGGCCTCTGACAGCCCCATTGCTCAGGGCTTGCCAGCGCCCCAGCCCCTCAGGCCCTGCCCCAGCCTGGCCAAGCTGCCCGGCAGCAGCGCCGCAGCCCCACAGCAGCTCCAGAGCAGCCCCAGCCAGAGGCACCTGGGAGCCCTCAGCAAGGCAGGCAGCAGCAGATGGGCAGGAGGGCACGGATGGCGCTTCCTGCCTGGCACAGGGCTTGTGGCCATCTCCAGGCACCGCTCTGGCAGGGATCCCCGCAGCTCCGGCCCCTGCCCAGCCACTCTGTGGGCAGCACAAAGGCTTCAGCAGAACCACCACAGGCCAAGGGGCTTCTGGCCATTCTCCCTGCAGCACTGCATGCATGGGCAGCATGCTAAGTAGAAGTACGCTTTTCTCCACTTTCCCTATGCCCTACGAACCCTGGGCAGCAAAGAAAATCTCCTGAGAGTGTGTATATTATAACATGGTATATATTTCCATAGGGTAAAAGATAGAATGGAAGAAAAGAAAAATCTTAAAGAGAAGTAAAAATCCCCACTGGCTCAGGCTGCCCCAGCAAAGAGAGCCTCCCGGATCAGCTGTCCTCAGAGCTCCAGCAGTGCAGCCAGCCGAGCCGTGAGAGACGAGGCCAAGTGATCCATGCCCTGTGCAGCTGGTCGTGCAGCCTCTGGAAGATGGAATATCGTCCACTGGCTGTTGCTCGGAGGACATGCAGTGTTTCAAGTGCCAGCTCTGACACAGCACTGCTCATGTCCTCCGTCAGGCGTTCCAGGGCTGCAAGAGAGAGGAACAGAGCCATAGTCAGATGCCGGATCTGCGGGGAGCCCAGGAGAGCCCCGAGGCAGGGCCATCCCAGCCGGCTCTTGCCATGGCCAGGAGGGAGCAGGGAGCAAGGGGATCAGCCCGAAGCTGCTGGCCACCAATGGCCCACGTGGCCCTGAAATCTCAGTGTGCTCTACCCCCAGGAGCAGAGCCCTCCGCAGCCGGGGCAGGGTTTGCAGCTCTCCCCCTGGCAGCCCCCGCTGCCAGCCCGCTGGCCTCACTCACCAGTGCAGATCAGCTGCAGCACTTGCTGCTGCCCCCTCAGGTGCCGCCCGGCCATGCCTGTGAACACAGAGCCTGTCACGGCCCCAGCGGCACAGCTCCCTGCCAGCGGCGCTGCCGGCGCTGTGGCCACACGGGCTGCTGGCCCGGCAGGGCTCAGCCCGACCCTTGGCGCACGCTGCCACCCCAGGGCACGGCTGCCAGAGGGCGGCAGCAGCAATGCCCAGGCCAGGCGGGGCTCCACGGCGCCGGGCCCGGCTGGCGCTGCCGGGGCAGCAGGCGGGGCCGGGGCCGGTCTGCGGCGGGCCGGGGAGGGAGCCCGGGCTTGTGGCTCACCCATGAACCTGATGGCCGCCTCTCGCAGGGGCTCCTGTGGGCTCTGCAGGTAACGCAGGGCCCGGCGCAGGTGCTCGGCCGCTCGGCTCCTGTCCTCTGCCAGCTGCAGAGAGCGGCAGGAGGGAAGGGTTGGCGCGGGCTCAGCCCCTGGGCCGGGCGCTGCCTGCGCCCAGCCCCGGCCTCCCCTGGCCGCAGAGGCCTGAGGCGCGGCCAGCGGCCGCTGGCCAAGGGCTCCCGAGGGCAGGGGGCAGAGGGCCGGCTGCTGCCCGGGGAGCCGCGGTGCCGGCCTGCAGCCCCGCCGGGCCGGGGCTCCATGGGCACCCGGCTCGGGCCCACGGGAGCCTGGAGAAGAGCCCCCGCGGCCTCTGGCTGCAGCAGCGGGCATGGGCACAGCTGCCCGGCCCCGCACACTGAGCACCGCCCTCAGGGGCCTTCTCCAGGCTGAGCCTGGGCGTTCTCGGCTTCTCTTACCAAGCACTCGCCAAACCTCCATGTCTGATCCACCTGGAGCATTTGTTCGAGATTCCGCCTCTTCAGGAATCCGGCTGCAGAATGCAGCGTTTCCCGGGAGGCCTGGAGAGCAGCAGAGACGCGGTCTTGGCCCCAGAGGCCAGGGCACAGGAGCATCCCAGTGCCACAGCCTGGAGGAGGCTGCAGCCCGCAAGGTGCCAGGGCAGGAGGCAGCCCAGTCCCCTGCCAGGAGGACAGCAGGTGGCCACAGGTCCTCACCTCAGCAACAATCTGATTCTCATCATAGCAGTGGACGTAGAGAGGGACCAGGCTCTGGCGCACGTGGGACTTCAGGGCCTTTCTTCCATCTTCTCTTAATAAGTCCAGCATCTCTTGAAAGACACACATGGAGCTCAGCTGCACCCAGATATCATCCTGTATGAGAGGAAGGGCAAAAGACCTCAGCATCAGCTGCTTCAGGCCCTCCAGGGCACAGGCCTGCATCTGCACAGGGCACCAAGTGTCCGGGCAGCAGCCGGCGGCCGTGGTTGTGGGCACAGAGCCTTACGTGGTCAAAGAGTGGCAGGAGCGCCTCAGCCAGCTGCAGGGCAGTGGGGGTGGCTATTGGGGCACCCCCAATATCCAGGAGCAAATATCGGAGTAGAAGAATGGTCATCCTGATCATGTGGCTATCATTTTCCTGCAGGAGCTCCACAAGACTTTCGGTCAGGCTCCCCATTTTTTCAGCCTGTGCAGAACACAAGTTTGTGAAAGGCCAGTCTGCTGCCGCAGGGCCCAGAGGCCAAAGACCTGTTCCAAAGCACTGGGGCAGCCGAAGCGGGAGGCAGGAGAGCTGGGAGCAGCTGCCCCAGGGCCCCAAGCCCAGGCAAGGCCAAGCGACGGCGTTGCCCGGCCCCACGCTGCCTGCACGGCTTCAGCCACTGCCCCCTTCTCACCATCAAGGGATTCTTGCCCAGCACTACCAGGCCTCTGAGTGCCAAGTAACGCCTGGCCCTGTGCTCGCTCTGCAGATTCTGTGCCATGATCTGCAGAACACTGTCACTGCATTCCCTCAAGTCCAGGCACTCGAGGACCTGAAAGGCACAGGGCAGTGACAGGGAGCCGGCCGGCAGGAGCCCGGAACCGCACAGGGCTGGGCCTAGGCAGCAGCACGGGGCACGGGCACCGTCCTGGCAGCTGTGCCTACGAGAGGGCAGAGAGCTGGGAGGCAGCGCTGGCCTTAAGGCTCACCTCCACAAGGAATGCCAGGGCAGGGAAATCCCAGTATGGCATCTCTTGGCCGAGCATGGCGAGCAGGTAGAATGCAATCCCGGAACAAAAGTGTAGGGCTGAATGGGAAATTTCTCTAAAAAGAGGAAAAAGGAAACAAGACCCTGAGCCAGTGGGGCAAATCTCTCCCAGGAGTGACTCACAGAGTTCTCATCTTTCCCCACCACCCTTCCAGCAAGGGGACCTGGGCCACTCGGGAGTTGCTTTCTCATGGGCACCCTCCTCTGCCAGCCTTTTCCAGTCTGCTTGGCTGTCCCGCAGTGACAAGGCCCATGACCATGGAAACTTTGCAGGACACCCCGGGCACAGAGCACAAATGTCAGAGGCCGTGGGGAGAAGGGGCTCTCACCTGGCCAGCAGAGCCACGGCAAAGTGGTGGGTGTCAAGAGAGAGCAGCGTGTCCCAGCCACACCTGCGTTCCATTGCTACCACCACATCCTCACAGCGGAGAAGGCAGAGCAGGGACTTCAGGGTGCGCACTGCAAACCTGTGTGCACAGCAAAGGCCAGGTGACGCTGGCAGCACTGGCTCCTTGGCAGGCCACGTGGCAGGGACAGGAGGAGTGGGATGGAGCACCTGTTGGGGCTGGTGGCAAGGCCGTGCTCTTGCTGGCATCCCTTCCAGAAGGCATCGACCTCCTCTGGCATCTCCAAGGTGCTGGAGAACACTTGGAAGAGCAGATGCACAAATAGGCGGGGGAAATACACCTTCAATATCCGTGGCAGACAGGGCACCTGCAGGATCTTCCACATCACCACGGTTGCCTGCAAGGGACAAAGGCCCCCGAGACAGCGCTCAGTGCCCAGGTGTCCGTGTGGCAGGGCCTGAGCGTGGCAGGGAGAGGCCCGCAGAGACCTTGGCAGGGGGAGCACGGGGCCTGGTGGGCCTGAAGCTGCCCCTGGGCCAGGTTTCAGGCCAGCGCCTGAGGCAGGCAGATGCAGTGGGGGAAGGAGGATGGAGAGTTGCTGGAGAGGCGGCCTTGGGGCCAGCAAAGGCCAGTTGCAGAAACTCACAGCCAGGTTAAAGACAGCCGTTTGGTCCCCATCGGAGGTGCACGTGCTGTGCTCTGGCCAGCTCCCCAGCACATCCAGGAGGATCAGCTGTGCCAGCTCGGCAGTCCTGGCTGAGCCCATGATGGTCTTCCACATGGCCATGGCAGCTCTGGGGGGTCAGAGCTCTGTCTCAGGGGGGTCTCAGACACAGCACCATGGGGAGCTGAGCTGGCTGCCAGTTCTGCCTCTGCCCACTGGCCCTGGCCAGCAGCAGCCAGGCAGCCCAGGCCTGTGGGGACAGAGCCCTGAGGGGCAGGGAGGGAGCATGGCAGCAGGCTCAGGGGCTGACGTGCCAGGGCTGGGAAAGGCAGCAGCCAGAGGGCCCTGGAAGTCTCTGTTGCTCAGACACCTGCGGCAGGCTGTACAGGCTGATGGGCTGGGGAGGCCTGAGCCCTCTGGGCAGGTGGGCCCCATACCTGTCACAGGACGGGGCCACACGCAGCAGCGTCAGGACTGCGTCATCTGGCTGTGCTTCCGTCAGATCCAGCAGGGCCTCGTCCAGCCTGGGTTCAGCACAATCATTGGCCAGGAGCCACTGGTGGATGAACCTCACCATGGCGGGCACCTGGAGAAGGCACAGGGAGACTTGGAAAGCTGCCAGGGGGAGCAATGTTCCCAGCTTGCCCAGAGAAGTGCTTCCCTTCCCAGCGCACTGCCATGTGGCCTCAAAGGCTCACAGCAACCAGCATGTGTGGCTTGGGAGGCCAAGCAATTCCTGGGAGGATCAAACCCTGCCCACAGGCTGCTTACTTGGTTTGGATAGTAAAAACCTTCCTCTACAAGCATACACAGGAGGGCAGCACTGGGCTTGGTTTTGAAGATGGGCGAGTATGGTCTGAGCCCAGTGCCCATGGCCATGGTCTCTTCCTCCTGCATTCTCTTGATGAATTTGCAGATGAACTGTAAGAGAAGGGCAGGAAGCCGGGGATGTTGCATGGAGTGCTGCACACACGGTGCTGAGCTGAGCAGTGACAACAGGCCCAGCGCGGCTGGGGATGGCTGCAGGTACCTGCGCCGTCGTGCGGAAGAGGCCACGGGTGCGTTCCTGCCCTTGTGCGCGCTGCACGGCTGCACCTGGCAAAGAGCGAGCGCAGCCTGAGCTGAGGGGCTGCGGGAGAGGCCGGAGAACACAGGCCAGCCCTGTGCTGGCCAGGCAGGGAGAGCCCCAGGATGGCCCAGGGGATGGAGCGCGGCCACTGCAGGGTGTCTGCCCAGGCCCTCTTCCATCCTGTCCATGGGCATTTCCCCAGGGGATAGGATGGCATGGCATGGCATGGCATGGCATGGCATGGCATGGCATGGCATGGCATGGGGTCAAGCTGGCTGGAGACGCCAACCCTGTGGACCAGCTCTGCCACTCACCCTCCTGCGGTGGCTGGAACGGCACCACCTCCTCGGTCTCCTGTGCTGGGGCAGCTGCAGGGCCTTCTTCCTCCTCCTCCTCCACCCAGGCCAGCTTGGGCACTCTCGGGGGTCTCTGCTCCATATCTCTGACTGGATTTGTGGCTATTTGCAGGTGAGATGCCTTGCAAAAGCTCTAAGTCACCAAGTGCTGCCTGGAAGGCACCTCCAAGACAGAAGCCTCAGGAAGGCTGCAGGACGGCAAGTCCTGCGCTCGGTCTCAAGGGCTCCTGCCACAAGGACAGGAGACTCCTGTCAAGGATTGGGGTCTGGCCTCGAAGGCTCCTGCAGAAGAGAAGCCTCAGGGAGACCACGGGTCAGCAAGTCCTGTGGTCTGGCCTCGAGGTCACCTGCAGGAATAACGCCTCGCAAAGGCTCCGGGTGGGACAGGAATGAGGGCGCTGTGCGGGGGCTCCTCACGGCACCGCTCTGTCCCGTTCTGCCCTGTTGCCTGTTCCCAGCAGCCAGGCAAGCTTCTATTTCCCACGTGTCACAAAGGGCCCTTGGACACCCGTTCTATGCCACAGTGACCGTGCTGCACCGTGTCACAAAGGGCCCCTGCACACACTGCCGCCTGCCCTGGGGCCGCCCCCAGCCCAGCCAAAGTGGCCCAGGCTGGAAGGAATGCCTGGCCCCAGGTGTCTAAGGCAGCCCCACAGGATCTTTAGGAAGGGCTCAGAGCATCAGCAAACGCTGCCCTGCTCTGCGGGCTCAGGGCAGCAGAAGGAGCCCCAGGGCTGCTGACGCAGCCGCGCTGGGAAGGGCACGGGGCCTTCCAGGGAAGCTGGCACGGCCTCCTTGGGACACCTCCCAGCTGGTGGCCATCCTAAACCCACGGGTGTGACACAGACAAGGAATGTGTGGGCCAGGGCACAAATGCTGCTCTGAGCCCTGGGGCCCGGGCAGCGCTGACAGCAGCAGCTGTGGCAGAGTCCCTGCCCAAGCAGAGCTGCCACCCCCGAGCCCTGGCAGCGCTGGTGCCCGTCTCCTGCCCCAGAGACCTGTGCCCCCGGGGGGCTGCTGTGCCACAGGGAGCCAAAGCCCACATGCACTGGGGGCTGATGGCTGCAGCACCTGGAGAAACTGCTGGCAACACTTGGTCTCTGTCAGAAGCTCTTACTCTGTGCTGGAATTATTTTCTCATTGAAGTCATTTCCTGCACCACAAACACATCTTTGCCATGAAGACACAGAAGAATCTGGCATTAAGGAATCCTCACTTCAGGAAAGTTTTACTTCCCATTGCTCAGCTCAAGTAGTTCCAAAATTTGCAAACTTCCCAAATTTATTGGGATGGCCTGAGAATGTGACTGGTCTACAAGTTTGTGTAGACCATCCTGAAGCAGCAACTCATTTGCCTTATCATCCATTGAATGTCACTTTAGAAAACATAACACTACAGAGAGCCAAAAAGAAGACCATTCTTTGATTTGCAAATGGATTTTGATGAAGGGATTATAATCTCCTAATTTTCTTAAGGAATAAAAACTCTCTCTAATTTTCTTAAGGAATGAAAGACCACTCAGTGTTACAAGAGTAACCCAAACAAAAGAGTAGATGGCAAAAGGGCTGATCCTCCCCCAGTACAGATATCTAAGTGGCCAAGAAAGTACAGCTCTCCCCTCTTGTTCCCTGCAGGGGAAACAGGACCATGAATAGAAATAGTCACAGATATTCTTTCTGCCCTCCATAACCAAAGCTGTGCCAAAGCATAGATGCTGCCTTCAAACGGACTCAAATTCCAGCCCAGACCTCTCACCTTCCAGACAACTCCTTCCCCAACACCCCACCAACACCTACCCCCCAAAATCCCACACAGAAGACCTCAACACCTCACCAGGAGCCCCAGCTGTGCCCGTCCCTCTGCAGAGCTTTCCCAGCCTCCAGCAGACGCCCTGGTTCCCTGCACGTGCCGTGGGCTGGCACTCAGGAGGATCTGCTCCAAGGCCTTCCCCGGTGGCAGCTCAGGCTGCCAGGCCTGTGGTTCCTGGATCACCCTTCCCAGCGAGCCTTCCTGGGCACGGCTGTTCCATGGGCACCTCTGCGCTCAGCTCGGACTGCTCCACTCAGCCAGGGCTGCTGGGAAAGGATCCAGAGCAGCCTGGCCAGCTCTTTCTCCAGCTCCCTCTTCACTCTTGGGAGATGTAGAACATCCCACAGGAAAGCAACTGGTGCCACAAGGAGTGGGCAGCATCAGGCAGCTCTGGGGAGGCGCCTCAGCACTGCTGTATCCTGAGGGAACACTGCTGGCCATGCCCTGTGTGTATCTGTAAAAGCTTCCAATCAGCTGCCTCAGCTTCCAGGGCCTCTCTAGGCCAGCATCCTGACGTGGATGCAGGGCTGCTGCCAGGCACTGCTGGGACCCAGCGGGACAGGAGCAGCTGTCTCGTGTCCACGGAGCAGCCCTGACACAGCCAGGGCCATCCCGAAAGCAGACAAACACTCCCGGGACAGCAGAGAGGAGCAAGGAGCACTGGGCTGCTCTCAGGGGATCTCAGCTGGGCTCACTCCACCACACGCCCCCATTTTAAGGCCTGCTGATGCCCAGCTGGCAGAAATGCCCACCTTGTTCTCTCCAAGATGCACAGGGAGAGCCAATGAGCAGGACACCTTGGGAGGCCTTTTCTGAGTGCAGGGACACACCAAGATCAGCCAAGGCTCTCCACGCTGCCTGGCCCACACATCCCAGCTCTGTGCTGGCCCTGGGCCACAGCAGCTCCCACCAAGCAGGAGGCAAATGCATTTTGCCAAGAGTTGAAACACAGCAGACTGGAAAGACGTGAAAAGTGTGTGTGTAAAGGCCTTTTAATTCACAGCTCTCACAGACAGCTTTGGGGCTCATGGCTGGACAGAGATGCTCCTGCTCACCCTCTGTCCAAAGGGAGGGAACACACCCTGCTGCAGGTGCTTGGCTTGGTCTCTGCAGGTCCAGGCAGATGCCAAACCTGCTCTTCACAGCCTTCTCCCTTGCCCTGCTCCTCTGCCAAGTGCAAGGGGCCTCAAGGACTGAAAGGAGCACAGAGAGCCAAAGGGGGACACTCGCACCTGCCTCACTGGGAGCTCCCTGGGAAGCACTTTCCTTGAGAAGCAAGCCCCTTTCCTCCAAAGGCATTTCCCCAAATGTGTGGCTTTCCTGGGCAACACCAACACACCCTTAAGAAAAGCTGGCAAGGCTGAATGACTCCAGGTCCTTTCAGGACAGGCACTCCAGCTCCAGCTCGTATTCCCCCAAGTGTGTGTCCAGGTGCAGGTTCAGAGGTGCAGCCCCAGGCCCTCTACAAACACAAGCTGCCCGCCGCCTCTTCCCCTGCCTCAGCTCCTGCCTGTGCTCACAGCACCAAAACCAGGCTGTTCCCAGCCAGAGCCCAGAGCCCTGTCCCCACAGGACGCTCTTGCCAGCACCTTCCAGGACTCTCTGCTGTGCACACAGCGCTTTTCATGCCCGCTCCCAACAGGCTTTGGAACACAGAGCACAACCTGGCTGGCTCTGCCACCAGCACAGCCCAAACACAGGCGGAGGAAGAAGCAGCAGGGGTTGATTTGTGGCCATGCCCAAGAGAGACTGGAAGGGTGCCCTCCCTCTGCTCTCCCTTGGTTGGCTTTCTGACTGGCTCTGAGCCTGGGGCTGCCATTCCTCACTTGTGGGGACCAGAACCACAGCCGGGATCCCGGCACTGCCTGGCAGCGCTCCGGGCACCGGCACGGCCGCGTGTCCGAGTCTCAGGCACCGTGCTGCTGCTTCATCTGCCCTTAGGCACACCCAGAGCTCCCTGCTAAGCCCGGATGGTCTCTGGTTCTGCCCTGTTCCTCATCCAGTGCAGGGATGGAGCACTGCTGTGCTTTCAGGAAGCTATTCTTGAAAACTTCCAGCATTCCAAGCTCCTTTGACCTCCGTGGATGCTTGCCGTAGAATCCCTCTCAGCTGGGTTCAGAGCATCATCAATTTGCTCTTCCAACATCCAGGGGCTCCAGGGTGCTCAGAAAGATCTGTAACTCCACAGTGCTGTACAACTGCACCTTCAGCACAGGAACCTTTCCAACCTGACCTGCCCTCATTCCTCTGTGTCTGTGCACAAAACACGGCGTGGAAGAGAATGGCAGCAGGGGCCTGTGTGTCCCAGGGCCCCGGATTTGCATCGCTCCAGCTCCACAGAGATACAGGTAAAGTGAGGAAGCCAAACTGTTTATTAATGGAAGGCGAAGCAGAGGGATGAGCTGGGAGGGAAGAAAGGGGATGGGCAGGGTCTGAGGGCTGGAGGGAGGGAGCTGTCAACAGGGAGGGAGAAGGCAGGAGCTATGGGAGCTTCCCACAGGCTCAGTTGTGCCAGTCATCAGCTGTGCCTGGAACTCCAGCTGATCCCCTCTGGTCTCCAGGTGGTCTCACCTTCCAAGGGATCTGGAGGTCTTAAAGAGTCACTGGTTCTTCTGAGCCAGCAGATGAAAGCTCTGCAGCTCTTCCCTCAAACATCACCTGAACAAATGTGCTTATGCAGGAGGGGCTGTTGTCTTCACTCAGGGCTCAAAGGGCTGGAAGAGAGAGGAACAGAGCCACAGTCAGAACCTGGATGTGCAGGAATCCAATGAGACATTCCTGCCAGAGCCATCCCACCCAGCTCTTGCCATGGCCGCAAGAGAGGAGAGACCAAGGGGATCAGCTGCAAGGTGCTGGCCATGAATCCCCCTGCCCGCATCCCTGAAATCTCTGTGTGCTCTGCCCACGCCACCCCTGGTCCATACAGGGAGCAAAGCCCACTGCAGCCAGGGCAGGGATTGCAGCTCCTGCCCAGGCATTGCAGCTCCCCCAGCCAGCCCCCGCTGACAGCCCACTGCCCTCATCACCCTCATGGAGGGCCTGGAGCTCTTCCTTCTGCCCCATCAGGAGCACCCAGACAATCCCTGGAACACAGGCTAACCAAACTAAGGCTGCTGTGGCTATTATCCAGTTTGCTTTATGGCTTAATGAGGTGAGGAATTCATGGATCTTTAACTTCCTCTGGAAGGCAGGCACATGGATTCAGAGCTATCACACACTAAGTGTATGTTTTTTGGGGTTACTTTAATAATGGTTCTTACTTTGAGGAAATGACACGGGGGCAAATTTTTTCCCAGCCCTTCACCCAGCTCTTTGGGTCTGCCCCACCACTTTTCAAAGGGTTCAGATCCACTCTAAATGCTAATGCTATCATACAGTGGCTGGTGTTGCTGATAGGCCTGCTACATTTAGCATTCAGAGATAAGGGAAAATTAACCTGGATAACCACACTGACACCTACCCCAGAGACAAGGGATGCTGCTGCCCCAGAGCCTGACCCTGCCCCACAGCCCAGCTCAGAAATGAACCACCCAGGCTGGATGAGGGTTCTAATGAAAGAGATGGGCCAGGTGCTGAAGGAGTACATTTCCACAGCTGGTGAAAAGCCATCCCCCTGCCTCAAAGAGGGAGAGTCTGATGGCGCAGCAGTGGAACCCACAGATGTTACAACTGTCCAGGTTCCAGCTGAACTGCAAAGGCAGTCACAGCCAGCAGCAGTCGCCCTAGTGGAAACAAGGAGATCTAAGATGAAATCAGAGCACCCAGATGAGGATATGAAAGGAGAGCCTTCCCAACACCCAGGAGAGGCAACAGTTGAGGTCATCACCGAGTCCCTGACGTACGAAAGTCTCCGTAATCTGCACAAAGACATTGTATGACAGGGATGTGAGGCTTATACAACTTGGCTACTTTGGGTCTGGGACCTTATGGGTACAGGTGTCCAGCTGGATGGCGGTGAGGCAAGGAATTTGGGACACTTGACTCAGGACTCAGGTATGAATCTGATTTTTGTAAGGGAGCCAAGGTCCCTTTCCCTCTGGGAACAGCTTTTAATGAGTGTCAGAGAGAGGTTTGTCCACAGGGAGAGAATGCAGGACCAGTACCATAGAATGCGCTGGAAGACTCTTGAGGAAGGGATCCAACAGCTGAGAGAAGTGGCAGTATTGGAGGTACTCTTTGGGAGGGATGGACAGCATGATAATGACCCCAACAAGGTCAGGTGCACAGGGCAAATGTTGTGGAGTCTGGCAAATCTGGGGCCAGCTCAATACACCACCTTCATTGCAACGATTAATGCCAATAACAAACGAGAGACAGTGGGTTCTGTTGCCAACAAGCTTAGAAATTATGAGAGTGTGATCAATGGCCCAATGCAGGCTCATGTCTCTGCCGTGGTCCAAGAAGTCACAGAGGAGATGAGGGAGATGAGGGAGGAGGTGAGGAGGAACAGTTCCCACATTGCACCAGTGTGAGTCACAGGCCCCAGAGTCAGAGCCCAACGTTCCCCAGCTAGAGAGAGAGGGTACAGCCCACGGGCTGACCTGTGGTTCTTTCTGTGTGACCATGTGGAAGACATGGGAAGGTGGGATGGGAAACCCACTTCTGTCCTGGCAGCACGGGTACATCAGCTCAAGGAGGGAAACACTAATCGAGGGAATTCCAGTAAAGTGAAGGTAGCCCCAACCTCCCATGACTGAGCTGCTGAGTATGATCCGTCAGATCCCCTGGAAGGTACCTTGACCATGTATGCCCAGGAAAGAAATAATAACCAGGGCTAGGGGGGGTCCTGCCTCTAACCAGGAAGAGATACGGGAAAACCGGATTTTCTGGACAGTGTGGATCCGATGGCCTGGCACATCAGAGCCACAAAAATACGATGCCTTAGTTGATACTGGTGCGCAGTGTACCCTGATACCATCGGGACACGTGGGGGCAGAACCTGTTTCCATTGCTGGGGTGACGGGGGGATCCCAGCAATTGACCCTGTTGGGACCCCAGGTGAGCCTGACTGGGAAGGAGTAGCAGAAACATCCTATTGTGACTGGCCCAGAGGGCCCGTGTATTCTGGGCATAGATTTCCTCCAGAATGGCTGTTACAAAGACCCAAAGGGACTCAGATGGGCTTTTGGCATAGCTGCTGTAGAGGCTGAGAACATCAAGCAGTTGAACACTTTGCCTGGACTATCAGAAAACCCATCTGCAGTAGCTCTCCTGAAGGTGGAAGAGCAACGAGTGCTGATTGCCACCTCGACAGTGCACCGCCGGCAATATTGAACAAATTGAGATGCCGTGATCCTCACCCACAAAATGATCCGTGAGCTGGAGAGCCAAGGGGTGGTCAGCAAAACCCACTCACCCTTCAACAGCCCCATCTGGCCTGTGCACAAGTCTGACAGAGAATGGAGATTGACTGTGGACTATCGTGGCTTGAATGAAGTGACTCCACCACTGAGCGCTGCTGTGCTGGACATGTTGGAACTCCAGTATGAGCTGCAGTCCAAGGCAGTGAAGTGGTACACCACCATTGACATTGCCAACATGTTTTTCTCCTTTCCTCTGGCAGCAGAATGCTGGCCTCAGTTTGCTTTCACCTGGAGGGCTGTGCAGTACACCTGGAACTGACTGCCCCCGGGGTGGAAGCACAGCCCCACCATCTGCCATGGACTGATCCAGACTGCACTGGAAAAGGGTGAGGCTCCAGAACATCTGCAATATATTGATGACATCATTGCGTGGGGGAACACAGCAAGAGAAGTATTTGAGAAAGGGGAGTGTCATGGTTTGACACTGGCACAATGCTAGTGCTTCTATGAAGATATTTTCTCTCTGGTTTCTGCTGTGAGATGTGACCAGGAATAAGCAAAGCAGGCTCCTACTTAGGAAAGAAAAGAAAACAGAACTTTATTAACTACTCTACAACTATAGATAAAAGGAACACACACAGGGAAAATGAAAACTTTACAAATACATTTCTTCCCCCCTTCACCAAATTTCCAATACAATGCATCTACTCTCTAAATCACCAACTCTTAGTCTAGAACTACCTTTCAAACAATCAATCCTCAGTTCATCAAGAGAAAAGGAGTCCTTCTTGTACCATGGGCTTCTCTTGGAAACACAGCTGAAGCTTTGTGTGCTTCTGTGTCACTCGTGGCACCGCCCGGAGTACATCTGCCGTCGTGACCTCTTCCTTTCATGTCCAGTGCTCTCACCACTGAACATGGACCAGAGCTGCTTCTAGGGTTGTCTTTTTTAAGGATGCTCTGTCCCAATCCAAAAAAGGCACAGTCTCTCCTTTGGGACACCTGTCCCCCCCATATTTTTTCACCCCCTGGGGCCAAGGGGCACCAACACTGAACCCTCTTGGTTCTGTGGCCATTGCCTCCCCCTAGATGCAGTCTCTGTGTCACAAGGAACATGGTTCTGTCCATGGCTATACAAAAAGAGTCCAGCAAAAGCCACTCCATCATCTCTTCCCACTAGGATTCTTCTCTATTCTTCCACTATCTCTCACTCACCCAGACCTCTCTCACACTTGCACATTTCCTTCCTCATCTTCCACTCTATCTTCTAGGAGAGGTCAATGATCTGTAAAGTTCTCATTCTCCAAAAAGGGGTTAAAAGCTCCTACAAGCGGCTGGCTGCACCCCCCCCCCCCTTTTCCCCTTCCCAGCCATGCTGCCGGCACAGGCCCATGTTTATCCAGTCTCAAGGTTACAGTCCCAGGCACCGTCTCTCTCTTTTTCTCTCTTTCTCTCTTCCAACCTTCCACCCCTGGGCTCAGGCCCACCTCTCCCGGCCTCATGGCTTTTCCCCGAACTCTTTCCCGCTGGAAACCCAAAAGGACCCTCCCAAGGGAGAGCTCTGCTTTTAACCCCGTGTTCTCAGAGGCGTGTCTAATGTCCCAATGGCCAGGTTAAATGCCAATATTAAAGCCTGAACATCCATTGGCCCAAAACACAGCATCCCAGAAAACACATTTCCTGTCAAACCACCACAGCATGGTAGCTCAAAAATCAATTTACCAGTGACCTCTGGGAGTGTTTCCTCTTCTAGTGATATCTGAAGGTGGCCTTTATAAGTTCAAAGGATTATTTTAAAGACATATCAGGCATTTTTCTGTAACAGACTTGACAATTTTTGTCATAAGAGCACTGGGTGTCTGAGCCCACAGACTACTCACCATAGCATTGAAATCCCAGTGGGTTTGCTGGTGTTTCTCTTGAGAATTTGCAACACCAGTTGTGGTGGGACTCTGACAGGATTGTTGGGAGTTACCAGCCATTCTGCTCTTTATTCTGGGCTTCTAGAGAAGTAGCTAATTTTAAATCTGCTTGACAATATCCAGGGCTAACTTCTGGAAGAGAAATGGCTTTCTCAGGTATTAACACCAGGTTGTGCAACCTCTTGTGCAGCTTTATCTGCACATCTGTTCCCTGTAGGAATTTGGGAATCCCCTTGTTGGTGTTGTGCTTTGTGGTGTAGTGCAGGAACTTCTCTGGGCAGTTGAATAGCATCAAGGAGGAACAATATTTCTTTTGTATATTTAATTGTAAATCCAACTATGCACCCATAATCCCAGTGCTATTAATCAATTCTGGAAGCTTTCTCCACAGCCCCAGGTCAAATGCAGCGTTCTCTTGTGAGTCTGTGCCTTTCAGCAGAGAAAGTTTAAAATTCTCAGCATGCAGGATTCCAACAGCCAGGTGTTGTCATGCCACCCCTCCTGGTAACAGCTTTGCCTCCTCCCAAATGCCCCATGCCAGGGGTACAGGTACTCACCCTCCCTCCACCTGTCCTGGCTACCAAGACCCTCCCTGGGCAACAATTTGGGAGGGAAGGGGACTGCAGAGAGAAGAGAAGACATCTAAACAACAAATCACAAGAACATAACCAGAAATCAATGAAACTTCTCTTAACATTCACATAATATCCATCCTTTAATTGCAAGAGCCAGCCGTGGCATTACCCATCCATAACAGCAATTCATTCTATTTCCCTCCTCTTCTACAAAACAACGTCAGCTGTAAAAAGTTGTTATAAACTAAGGTATCATTCTCTGGCCACTTAGCCTGGGAGTTTAGCTTGTATGCTGACCAGCACTGATTACAATATTGGATTAGGTTTAGTTAGTGGGTCTGTTTCCAGTTTTTCAACAAACATTGCAATGGAGAATTTGGAATATCATCTCCCACTTTAGCTTGAGAAGAAACTGGCCCCATATTCAATAATTACAGATATACAAGCTATTACCTCTGAAAGTCATAATGGTATTTCCAGCTTTGTCATGGAGGGGGGAGAGGGGAAGAGGAAGGGGACTGCCAAACCTGCAGTCACTCAAACTGACAAAAGAGGGGGCTTCAAGCCCACAAATGCCATCTCAGCCAGGCACACAAAAACAAAGCAACTCCAAACCACCAGCAAACACTCAGTCACGCTCCAACACTCTCAACACTCTCTCTGCAAATGAATTTTTGTATCAAGGACATCCCCATGTTGATATGCTGGCAAACTCACATCAAGGTACCACTCTCACATGAACATGCTCTCAGAGTTCAAGAAGAATGCAGAGAATGTGAGGAATGCAAAGGAATTAACCAATCTTCACCACAAAAGTGGCTCCAGATGAAGCTGTGGCCAGGCTTCAGTTGTAAATGAAGAATGTGGTTTTCTTTTTTCTTCTTTCCTCCATCCAAGTTCAGATGATTGCAGCCTATGCTACAAGACAGCAGAACAATGATTTTTCTTGAAACTATGATCTTGGTCTGATACAACAATTCCTGATACTGTTAGTGTTCAGGAACACAGAATCACAGAATGATTCTATGCAGGTGCTTTTATTAAGAGCTCTGGGTGTCAGCGGACACAAACCCAAATCTGACTCTGACGTGCTTTGGGACCGAACATGTTTTATATTCTATCGTTATATAACTTACATATTAATTATTAAACGTACATTGTTCTATTGTATACATTGATATCATCCAAGCGTGGATTCCTCGTGATTCCCTCAAACCTCTAACATAGTTTCTCATGATTCTTTCAACAATAATTATATCTAATCACATCTAACAATTGTATCATTTATCATATACTGACTACACGGCTGCAGTTTCACATGATCTAGCAAATACAAGGTCTAACATTTCCCAGGGCCTACCTTTCACATTTTCCCAGGGCCTACTAAGCCTAACTTTATTTCTTGCTCCCCGAATTTTGTGATTTTAAAATCTTTTACTGTCAATACCTGCCGAAGACAACCTCTAATATTTCCTAGGGAACTCGAACCCCTGATAGTTCTTGGGGACTTGAACTCCAGAGAGGGGAAACTCTGACTCCCTGAGGTCAGGAACTCAAACTTCTCCCTGATAAGCTCACCCAGGGGCTCAAACCCCCCTTAGCTCTCGGAGTCTCTGCTGGTCAGAGTGACCCTGAGATAGGTTAGAAAGTCTCTTTTCCCAGCCTGGTGGTCGAAGAAGGAGTCAGAACTCTTCAGTTCTTGCTCTTAAGGTTGTTTATTGTTTCTTATCTATAAAATTCTTTCTTCTGGCCTGCCGATGTCTGCTCAGCAGGACAGACAGAGGCACACTGACACCCTCAGTGTGGTGTTATCTTTTATACTAAAACCTACATGTACATTATTTATCATAACTTCCCAATACCTATCACCTATGTTAGACAGTGAGCTTCTACTCTAAACCAATCTAAAAGTGCCACCATCACAGCAGAAGTTGGAGACCAAGAAGAAGAAGGAGAAAGACTGGACAACACCCAGATTCCTCCATCTTGCCTCCTGAACCCCCATTCTAAAAACTCCCAAAAATCGATTTTTCACCCCATGACTAACTATTATTCTACTTAGAATTTCATGCCTTGCAGATCTTCATATAAAGGTTGTTAATTTTTTTTTCCATGGGTCAAAATCAAAGTCACAGGGGTCATGGGCTCTGTGCCAGGGTCTCTGAGCCCCCTGGGCAGGGGCTGGAGCCCTCCAGGGCAGCCAGAGGAATTCCCTGGGTTCTGACACTTACCAGTAACTCTGTGTGGGGATTTGCATCCCTTGTCAATAAGCCAAAGGAAAACAGTTTAAATGATGCCTTCACTAAGGCCAGGGATCTTGCCTCGAGTCCCTGAAAGTCTAAAGTTGAGGTTCTCCCTGAAAATTCCTCAGTGCTGGCTGGAGATCTGTGGATTCATTGAAGTTCTAGGCTGATCTTCTGGCTGGCTCTCCAATTTACTGCCACAAAATCTCCAAAATACTGGAACAAGAGCCCTTAACACTAATTTGGTTTAAAAAGGAATAATTTATTCAGGCCTGAGGTCACCCAAAGGATACTCCTAACCATTCGTGCACACATGATTTTACAAGTAAGCAATTTATATATTACAATTTACCCATTACCATCAAGCCCAGATTCAGTCCTTGTTTTGTCTATTCCTACATTCTTGAGCCGGATGTCTTCTTCTTCTTCTCTTCCACCTGTTCTTGCTGGGAAAAGAGTTTTTGTGTGCCTTGTTTCTCTGCTGGAAGTTCACAGGCCCAGTAAAAACTAAATTAATCCCTTTGCTGTCACATAGCATGGAAGCCTCTCTACAGCCTCCTTCCCTGAGCCCTCCTGCTCCTGCAGAACCACCCTGATAATGGATCTGCGTGTGTTGGACATGGTGGCTGTCACCTTGACGTGGCCAACACTCACCTGGACGGGCTCCTGGCAGGTGTCCAGGGTGACGTGGCAGCACGCAGGGGTCCCGTTGGTGGTGAAGGACGTCCTCATCTGGGACATGCGGTGGGAGGTGTCCTCCAACCTGCCCAGGTGAGCTTTGAGCAGGGACAGCTCCAGGCCCAGCTCCATGGCAAAGCGGTTGTAGTCCAGGGGGTTGGAGAAGAAGATGGCCACGGTGAAGGTGGGGGCCTCATAGACCAGGACTCCACAAGAGCCGCGGAACAGGGGCTGGAGAACTGGCAGGTGTCAGAGGAGCCTGGTGGCACGGAGGGGCTGGGGGGGATGGAGCTGTGCCCGCTGTAGAAGTAGGTCCTGGGGAGGAGAAACGGGGGTGTGCCATCAGGGGAGGATGGTGAGACCACCAGTGTCACAGACATCTTTTATGAAAAATCCTTTCCTTGGGATTTTTCCTCCTGAGAAGCTGAGAGGCCTCAGGAACAAAATGTAAACATTGATTATCTGCTGCTGTGGAATGCAACAGGTGCATCTGTGATTGGTCTCATAGTGTTATTTCTTATTCATGGCCAATCACAGCTGGCTCAGACTCTCTGTCTGAGACACAAGCTTTTGTTATTCATTCTTGCTTTTTCTATTCTTAGCTAGCCTTCTGATGAAATCCTTTCTTCTATTCTTTTAGTATAGTTTTAATATAATATATATCATACGTTTTAATATAATCTATATCATAAAATAATAAATCAAGCCTTCTGAACCATGGAGTCGGATCCTCGTCTCTTCCCTCATCCTGAGACCCCTCTAAACACAGTCACGCACCAGGAGATGCTGGTGGAGCAAGTGGTAGGTGGTGGAACCAGCAGGAGACAGTCTCAGCACCACTGGAAGGTGCTGGGAGCACTGGGAGGTGCTGGGGGCACTGCTGGGAGGTGCTGGGAGCACTGGGAGACAAGTAGGAGATTGACCAAGCCCTAGGAGATGCTCCCACCATGGGATGATGACCCCACCCTGTGCTGGTGTTCACAGGGGTCTCAGGACGAGGCAAGAAATGAGAATGTTGACTTCATGTTTCAGAAGGCTGATTTATTATTTTATGATATAGATTACATTTAAAGAAAATGATATATTAAAACTTACTAAAAGAAGAGAAGAAAAGATTTCATCAGAAAGCTCACAAAGAATAGAAAAGAATAGAATGATAATAAAATCTGGTGACTGACCAGAGAGTCTGAGACAGCTGGACTGTGATTAATTATTAATTAAAAACAATTACATGCAACCAATCAAAGATGCACTTGTTGCATTCCACAGAAGCAAATAATCATTGTTTACATTTTGTTTTTGAAGTCTCTCAACTTCTCAAGAGAAAAAAATCTTAAGGAGAAGATTTTTCATAAAATATGTCTGTGACTCCACCGTGTCCTGGTTTGGAATGGGAGGAAAATTCAGAGAAGTGATGCAAAGTTTTTTGTGTAACTGACGGGCTGCCGAACCCCTAAAAAGCTGGGCAAAACTCTGTGAAACACACACGTTAAAAACCAAAAACCCCAAAAACTCTCTCTTTCCTTTCCAATCAACAAAACGCAGCAAACCCCAACCTCAACCCCCATCTCAACCAAACCAAGCCAAACAGTGCCACCGTGATATTTTATGGAAAATTCCTTCACCAGGATTTCTTCTCCTGGGAAGCTTCAGTTTCTCCCTGTTTTGCCTTCTCCCTTTGGAATGTGATTTGGAGGATTGCTTACCCAGCATGGGAATTGTTTTAATTTAATCACCAATCCCAGTCCAGCTGTGTCAGGACTCTGGTCAGTCACGGGTTTTTATTATTCATTCTTTTCCAGCCTTCTGATGTATCCTTTCTCTTTCTTTAGTGTAGTTTTGGTATATCATTTCTTTTAATATAATATTGAGGGAACCCAGGAAATTCCTCTGGCTGCCCTGGAGGGCTCCAGCCCCTGCCCAGGGGACTTAGAGACCTTGGCACAGAGCCCAAGACCCCTGTGCCTTGATTTAGCCCTTAGAAAAAACAATTATCAACCTTTATAGGAAGAATTACAAGTCAAGAAAGTTTAAGTAGAATAATTGTTAGTTTGTCACAGGGTGAAAAATAGAGTTTTGAGATTTTTAGAATGGGGGCTCAAAGTCCCAAGATAGAAGAATTTAAGTGTGCCTTGTCCTTCCTTCCTTCCTTCCTTCCTTCCTTCCTTCCTTCCTTCCTTCCTTCCTTCCTTCCTTCCTTCCTTCCTTCCGCCACTTCCTTCCTTCCGCCACTTCCTTCCTTCCGCCACTTCCGCCACTTCCTTCCTCCATCTTTTAAGTGATGTTGGCATTTTTAGATTAGTTTAGAGTAAAAACTCACTGTCTAACATAGGTGATAAGTATTGAGAAGTTATTGTAAATAGTGTACACGTAGTTTTTAGAATAAAAAGATAACACCACACAGTTCCCCATGGTCCCTCACAGGCCCCTCATGGCTCCCTCACAGTTGCCCAAGAGCCCTCCCAGCCCCTCACTGTGGATGCCATGGGACACAGAGAGAGAAACAGCAAGTGTTTCTCACAGCAGCTTATGAGAATTATTAGCAAGTTGTAAGAATGTGAGAACTTCAGTATAAACAATCTGCAGGTGGTGTTCTTCTACTTCATCTTTCTCTTCTTCTCAAGGACGGTGTATAAAGAATGTTTTTGTTAACTAGCCAATCAAACAGAATACATCGCATCACTCTATAAAAACCACACGGTTCCTCTTGAATTAAACCTTCTTTTAGTCTTTCTGCAATACTGCCTCCTGCCTGTTCCTGTGTCATTCTCGGCGCAAGAGTGACACCTCACGGCCCTTCATGGCCCCTCATGGCCCCTCACAGCTCAAGGCTCTTCACGGCCCCTGAGCCGCCTCCGGCCCCGCCATTGGCGCCGCTCTTTGCTGCTCGCCAATGGCGGCCCGAGTCTGCAGTGACGTCACCGATCGCCGGGCAAAGGAAGGCCTGGGGCTGAGGTGCCCCGGGCTGGCCGGGAATGGGGTCCGGGGGTCCCCGGGCTCATGGAAACGGGGGATCCAGGGGCTGGGAGAGGAGGATACCCGGGAAAAGGGGTGCAGGGGGTGTCGGGGCAGGATAAGGGGGTGCAGGGGGTCTTGCAGCTGGGGAAGGAGATGCGAAGGGTCCCAGTGCCCAGGAATGGGCATTCAAGGGGGTCCCCGGGGGGCTCCCCAAAGCCCCTCCCAGGCGGCAGCAGGAGCTGGCTCAGGAGCTCTGGGCAGAGAAAAGGGGGTGACCCCGGCTTGGGGGGGACATGGGGGACTCACACACGCTCCCGGGGGGACACGACCCCCGGGGACCCCCCCTCACCTTGTCCCGCAGGGGAGGCCGAGCCCCAGCCCAGGCAGACGAAGCCCCCGAGCCCCGGCAGCATCTTGGGGGGCGTGCGGGGCCGGGAGGGGCAGGAGCCGGGAAAGGGCGGCGGCTGCCGGGTTCCGCGGCTGCCTGGAAACCACGAAGGCGGCGGCAGCGTCTGTGACAGCGGCGCGGCCTCAGTTGCCTAAGAACGCGGCCCTGGCTGCTTGTTCGCGGAGCATTGGCCTCTGCAAAGTTCCTGAGCGTGCAGAGCATTGGCCTCTGCAAGGCGTTCATCAACGTGCAGAGCATTGGCCTCTGCAGAAAGTTCCTGAATTTCCTTTGAAGGTAAAGATTGACTCAAGTTGAACTTTTTGGTTTTGTCTCATCTGCACTCTCAGAGAGAATGCCAAAGGGAAATACAGGATGGGATAATGCCCGTCTTCTGGTGCAGCAGTTCAGTGGTCTGCACTGTCACTGACATGTTTTATGAAAAATCCTTTGGGGTTTTTCTCCTGAGAAGCTGAGAGACCTCAGGAACAAAATGTAAACAATGGTTATCTGCTGCTGTGGAATGCAACAGGTGCATCTGTGATTGGTCTCCTCGAGTTGTTTCTAATTAATGGCCTCTCACAGTCAGCTGGCTTGGACTCTCTGTCTGAGACACAAGCTTTTGTTATTCATTCTTTTTCTATTCTTAGCTAGCCTTCTGATGAAATCCTTTTTTCTATTCTTTTTGTATAATTTTAATATAATATATATCATAAAAGAATAAATCAAGAGTCAGATCCTCATCTCTTCCCTCATCCTAAGGCCCCTGGGAACACCACCACAATGCACAGCTGAGTGGATGAACAATATATGCTCTACTGATTGTGCTGGTTTTTTTGCACTGAAGGAATGCAACATTTTCTAAATGTACTGGTCTATACTTTTTTTTCCCGTATAGTGGTTGCTTAAACTGCTGAAAGGTGAATGAGGTCTGTTCAAGTTTCATCAAGTTTCAGTGGGTTGTTATCATCTGGTTATTAAAATTATTAGGGAGAGGCCTGTGAATTGAGGTGCAAATGAGACCATATGCCAAAATCAATAGTCTGGATTTTATGTAACAGTAAATAGGAGGAAGAGAGAGAGAAAGGAAAAGAAAAAGAAGCGGGGTGGGGATGGGGATGGGAATGGGGGGTTGGGAAGAATGGGAAGAAGGAGAGTGACAGAGACAGATGAAGTGAAAAACATCACCATTCCATGGATCCCATTGGCATACCATAAAATCCTCCTCTGGTCTTCTCTGTGCTGAGGTCTGGCAAAACGTAAGACTCCAATGGATTCATGCAGATTTGGGCAAGGTGGGACCTCCCAGGTGCCTCCCTGGGGTGGGGCAAGTTGGACTCTGTCTGTTGCTACTTTCAAATAAAATAAAATCTTTAGCATCTGTCTGTCCTTTGAGTCTGCCATCAATTGGCTTCTGGATTTTCAGCTCTGTTGTGTTACTTTGCGTGCCCTGCAGTCGTCTGGTGCAAGGCCTCAGGAATGGGTCTGGGGGCACTGTGGAGGTCTTTGATGGGAGGTTTGTGTGCAAACCTGGCCTCAGCAGACGAGTCTGTGGCTATGACTTGCCCACCTTGAAGCCAGACAGAGCTGATTTTCAGGACAGCTGCTGGGTTTGGCTTTGTTGTGGATAGGTTTTTCTCTGCAGCCTTGTTTACTTCTTCCCAGACCTGAGCTCATGGGACAATAGTGTCACCTTTGTCTTGTCTCAAGTTCCCTTGGGCAGCTTAACTCACAGTGCCAAGTTCCAGTCCAGAGGCATTTTCAGGGAAGGGTGGGCTTGGGTGGTCGCAGCCTCTTTATACAGTTTTGTCCCAATGGGCAGAAAGTCCTTTAGAACAATTTTTAAGCCATTAGCCGTAACATTCCAGTCTCTCCCAAGTCCTGTGAGGAGCAGCTGAGAGATCAGGGGTGCTTTAGCCTAAAGAAAAGGATGTCCACTCTAGCTATTTTAAAGTAATATTTAGGCTGCAGCTTTGTCTGTTCTAACTATTCTTAATGTTCAGATTTTTAGCTCCAGGTTTCAGTATGATCCATCTTTGAATTGCACAAGGCAGCCCTATAGTTCAAATCAAGTCCAACTAGAGGCCTAACATACTAGCTACTTACACCAACCAAGCACTTAGCTACTTCAAATCATAGAAAATGTTTAGCACCAGTATATGCCTTGAATCTGCCATGAATTGGGTTCTGGAGTTTCAGAGTTCCATTGTTGCTTCTTCCAGTTTTGTTGAGGCATTGTCACTCATCTGGGAGATCCTGCCTTCAAAATGGCTTCTGGATTCCCAAAGAAGACCTCGACACCTCGTCTTTTGTCCAGGGAAAGACTGACATCTTTCACTGTGAGTACCCACTGGGCTGTGTTAAGGCTGCAAACTGCCCTGGTGTCCCTGCTCTCCCTGCCCCTGCTTTAGTGCAAGCAAGAAAATGCTTTAGGTAGGTAATAAGCAGAAATATTCTAGTAAGGCTATGAAACACAAGTAATAAACGAAACAATTATGTGGATTTCTTTTGAGATGAACAGAGAGGGGGAATTGTGGGAATCCACAAAACCAGAGGGTTTTGGGAAAGCTGCAAAAGGCAAGCCTCAGATACAGTAGAACTGTGATTAGAGCTAAGCAGCTGCCATGAGGTAGGTCAGCAGAAAAATTATTTAAAAAGTAGAAAAGCAAGGACAAATAGAAGAATGGTCTGTGTATTAGCGCTTGTCTAGAATAACTCCCTAAGCAACAGAAAAGTTTATCTAGCAAGATATTAGGAGGGTTAAGGCTTAATAATGGAGCTCTGTGCATTGTGCTTTAAGGCTTACAAGCAGGTATTGTATTCAAAATAAGCAAGCATTGTTTTAACCAAAGGTACGTGTGCTTATAGTGGTTGGATAGAACTACTGTCAATGTGCTTTTGCTTTGTGTGATTGGTCGAGAAACTTATAAAGGAAGTTGTAACATTAAGTTCTTGGTCTGCTGCCTGGGATGTGAGCTGCTGGCATCTTCCCATTGTCATAACCATGTAATGAGAGTGATGCTGAAAAAAAAAAACAGCTCAAGGCAGTTCCACAGCAGTCCTGTCCCGTTTGTGATTTGTAAATAGCCCCCTGCTGGTGTCAAGACCAAGCTGCCCTTGGGCACCTGAGCATGTTGGGGGGGAAGCTCAGACTCTGCCCAAAGCCCTGTGAGACAGGGCTGGTCCCAGCTGGAAGAGCTTCCAAAGCAGCTGTTCTCTCCCAGCTCCTGTGTGGGCACGGATCCAGCCCTGCAGACACAGTGTATAGCAAAGCAAGTTATCTGCTGCAGCACGTCCAGAAGAAAATGTCTCAGCACCTTTGTGTCCCAGATATCTTTTATGAAAAATCCTTTCCTTAGGATTTTTCCTCCTGAGAAGCTGAGAAGCCTCAGGAACAAAATGTAAACAATGCTTATCTGCTGCTGTGGAATGCAACAGGTGGATCTTTGATTGGCCCATGTTGGATGTTTGTAATTAATGGGCAATCACAGCCCAGCTGGCTCAGACAGAGAGTCCAGGCCAGAAGCCTTTGTTATCATTCCTTCCTCTTCTATTCTTAGCTAGCCTCCTGATGAAATCTTTTCTTCTATTCTTTTAGTGTAGTTTTATTATATTATATATCACAAAATAATAAATGAAGCCTGCTGAACCATGCAGTCAGATCCTCATCTCTTCCCTCATCCTAAGACCCCTGTGAACACCATCACACCTTTGTTCTGCAGGATGGTGGAAATCTTCCTGTGCTGGGAATTGTCCCCTGATTTTGGTTTACCATGTGTTGATGGTATCTCTCCCAAAGGAGTTGGCTTCTCTTGAAAGCTCTGGATTGGTAGGAATCTTGAGGGCTGTACAGTTCTCACCTGCTCCCTGGAGCCAGGGCCACAAATGTCCCTTGCTGTCTGGAGCTCACTTGACTGAAGATGCCCCACTGCTGAGGCTCTGCCCAGGAGATCCCTCTGTTTTCTTCTCTGGAGGGGTCTGTAAGCCCAGAGAGAGAAAACAAATGCTAATTACCAGAGAGAACTACAACTTGGACACATTCCTGTGCTCCTCACTCTTGGTACAACGTTCCTTTCTTGCCTCTCTTGGCCTCACCCAGCAGTGCTATCTCCTTGCTGTGAGTTCTCAGTGCTGTACAGGGATGGAGTCAGGGCAGTTCTGAGAGCTCCTCCCCATTCTTTGAAAAGGTCACTGCCTCAATCCAATGAACCTGAAGAGGAAACAAATGCCCAAAGAGCAGAAATGCCCAACCATGTCACATGCAATCACGGAGAAGCTGATGGGACAGAGCCATGTGGTTGGAGTATGTGTATTGCACTCTGTATTGTTAATTTCTTGGTGCTGAGTATTTCAGCAAGCAACTTCCAGGGCTTCCAGGACTGTCCTGGACAATGTGATCACAAATTGTTCACCAGTGCCACTTGTTCAAGAAAGGCCTTTCTGAACAAGCCCAACTCTGAGGCTCTAGCTGGTTTATTTTTGCCTTTCAGCTGCTTCCCTCTAAGTTCCTGTGGGAGAAGTTTCTCAACATGAAGAAGAAGGCCAGCACTGGCAGGAGTTTTCTACCCAGAATTGGCCCATGTGTAGACCTGGGGAAGACTGGTCCAAAGGTAGCCTTTTCCTGCTCTTCTCCTTTCTGTTTGATGGGAAGTTTGAAGAGGGTGTGTGCTTGTGACATGCTTGCCTCCAGCAAAAGACCTCAGTGTGCAGGTGCTGTTGTCATTGCAAGCTGCTGTTAGAGGTGGGCTGGGAGTCCTGATCTGCACTAAGCCAACACAAATAAGCTCTGCTGAAGCTGCCTAAGTGTAGCTGCCATTACTAAAACAATGGGGGGAAGGCTGGGGACACAAAGGCACAGCATTGCCATGTGCCATTCTCCTGCTGAAGGAGCCACCTCTTGCTTTGGTGTGGTCACCATCAAATGCTCGGGGTCACAGGATTCCCTCTGGAGTGGCAGCGTTGGCCTTGGAAGGCCGAGGACCTGCAGGAATTACTTCAGCTTTAACAAAACAAATTGCCTTTATGCTTTGGGCTGGAACAATGTGTTGGACCCTGAGGGGGTGTTAGATTTTGCAGGCTGCCAGATGTACAGGGGACTGGCATGGGCAGAGGGGAATGGATGTGCTTTATGTGGATCAGTGCCTTCTTAGAGGTGTGTTTAAAGCTGCTTTTCTGGCGGGACTGTCTCAGTAGAAAGCACAGTCCCAACGGGTAGGTGACTGAGGTGGGCTGTTGTTATGAATGAGGTCCCTATATGTCTAATTTAATAAACCAACCTTAGAATTGAGCAGCAATTTGAATTGAGCAGCAATTTTATATGAAATCATGCAATCAAATATAATCAAGCAGATACAAAATAATTTGGCAGTGGTTTGGATAGAGCATAAGAAAACCAGTCAGGATACAGGGGGGTTTTCTCACCCTGCCTCCCATTCAAAAGATAAAGAATCCAAACACAACTTCTAGACTGTATGCTAATACATATTCCTCAATAATTTTCTGTCAATCTCCTCCTATTTTCTATTTTTGATTCTTGAAATCTATGTCACTGTACTGCACAGTGCATGCTCTGCTTGCTTCTAAGGGGTCTTTTGGTTTTGGTGGTCGCTTCCCACGAAGGCTTCTCCTCCTCATCACTGTCCTTTGAACCACCCCACAAGCTGCACATGCACCCCAAGTCTTGTGTTATAGAAGCCAGCATTATATTCCAAAGAGAAGCCTTATTATTTCATAGATACCTGGAATCATCCCAATTTTGTCCATTTCAAGGCTGATTCTTTAATTATCCTGAGGCCTATTGCCTTTTGGGATGTTCCTTATCTCAAACTACATCCTGCATCCTGTTTTCTCATGTCATGACGTCCCCCAGCTTTTTTTTCCAGAAGGGAAATCTGACCGCCGCGACGCCGGGTGAAAGCCGGTGGCTTGTGGCGCCAGGTCAGTGGAACTTTTTCTCGCATGCTCGGATTGGTTCCCCAGGCTGGAAAGGGGGGGAGGCCGCTGAGTCCCCTCCCCTCCCCTCCCCTCCGGCAGGGGCCGGTCCTGTCCCGCCGTTGCCTAGCCGAAAGGGGAGCCATTGTTGGCCGCGGGCGGGTGGCGGCACCCCCCGCGCTCCTCTGCTGCCGCGAGCGATCCGATCCGCAGGTGGGCTGGGCGGCTGTCGCCATTGTCCCAGGACCGTGGCCGTGGGGCCCTTGTCGCCGTTCGCGACATCGCCGTTCGCCGATCGATGTGGCTTTTTGGATGGCGTTGGAGAGAGCCCCCGGCAGGCTGGCTCTCCTTCCGAGGCTTCTCTTTCACGGGGAAGCCACAGTGGAGGGGTCCGGTGCTTGGGCCGGGTGGTCTCCTTTCCAATTTGCTTCCCGTCGCAGGCAAGGTGTCGCCCCTCCCACTGGCCTGGGGAAGGGCGTCTTTACCATCCCGAGCTGTGTGACGGCCGCGTGGCCTTGCGAGTCTTCAGGTGTTCTTAAAAAACATCACAAAGTGCCGGTGCCAGCCCCGGTCCGGGTAGCGCCCGTGTGGGTGCCGGCTGCGAGCAGCGCCGGGCGGCGGTGCAGCTGGAGCTGAGCCGCGAGAAGGGAGAGAGGCGAGAGAGAAAGAGAGGGCGAAAGTGCCTAAACCCAATGGGTGGACGGGCACGTTCGCCCTCTCTCTTTTCACCTGGGACACAGGTGGAACAGAGCCCGATCCGCGCACTCCTTTGCCGTTCCACTGCCTGCTGCAGAGCAAGCTGCCCCGGCTGAAAAGGGGCCTTGGTGTCCAGGCTGCGCCGGCCTTGTCGGGTCGCTGCCTCCTCTAGCACGTCCAGTGCTTTCTGCGCGGCCTGGAGGGGGGACGCGCCGGGATGGGGTTCACTCCCTGTGAGCAGGGCCCTGCTCGGCCCAACCTCGCTGGCGGCCGGTCGCTTGCCCGCGACCTTTCGGCGGGTGGGTTTTTCTCGGCTTTGATGAGGGGGGTGGGTCAGCCCCGGCCGAGCCCTGTTTCGCGCACCGTGCGCGTCATTTCGAGCGCGAGGCTGAGTCTCGAAGCGGGGCGCGGGCCCCAGGAAAACGCGGGAAGGGCCGGACGCCGGGGTCAGCCGTCGCCAAGGGGCGTCCCTTGCGCCTGGCGCCGTTCCCTGCCCCAGGCGCCGCCGTGCCACCATGCAGCCGGCCGCCGCCCTTGCCGCTGGCGCCCCGTTGCCGCCACGCCGCCTGCCGCCGCCGTGCCTTCGTCCGCGATGCCGCTCCCGCGGGTCGGACCGGCAAAAGAAGGCCCAGAGGGAGGCGGTCGGGGTTTGGCACGGGGCGGGTTTGCTGGCGGGCCGGGCGCGTCCAGGCGCTCGCGCCCTGTGGCACGGCGCCGCCGTGGGTGGCAGCTACCTGCTACCTGCTAGTAGCATATGCTTGTCTCAAAGCTTAAGCCATGCATGTCTAAGTACACACGGGTGGTACAGTGAAACTGCAAATGGCTCATTAAATCAGTTATGGTTCCTTTGGTCGCTCCTCTCCCGCTCCTTGGATAAATGAGGTAATTCTAGAGCTAATACATGCCGACGAGCGCTGACCTCCGGGGACGCGTGCATTTATCAGACCAAAACCAACCTGGGCCTGCCCGGCAGCTTTGGTGACTCTAGATAACCTCGAGCTGATCGCACGCCCCCACGGTGGTGACGACCCATTCGAATGTCTGCCCTATCAACTTTCGATGGTACTGTCTGTGCCTACCATGGTGACCATGGGTGACAGGGAATCAGGGTTCGATTCCGGAGAGGGAGCCTGAGAAACGGCTACCACATCCAAGGAAGGCAGGAGGCGCGCAAATTACCCACTCCCGACCCGGGGAGGTAGGGATGAAAAATAACAATACAGGACTCTTTCAAGGCCCTGTAATTGGAATGAGCGCACTTTAAATCCTTGAGCGAGGATCCATTGGAGGGCAAGTCTGGTGCCAGCAGCTGCGGTAATTCCAGCTCCAATAGCGTATCTTAAAGTTGCTGCAGTTAAAAAGCTCGTAGTTGGATCTTGGGATCGAGCTGGCGGTCCGCCGCAAGGCGAGCCACCACCTGTCCCAGCCCCTGCCTCTCGGCGCCCCCTCGATGCTCTTAGCTGAGTGTCCCGCGGGGCCTGGAGCGTTTACTTTGAGAAAATTAGAGTGTTCAAAGCAGGCCGGCCGCCGGCATACTGCAGCTAGGAAGAATGGAATAGGACTCCGGTTCTATTTTGTTGGTTTTCTGAAATGGGGCCATGATTAAGAGGGACGGCCGGGGGCATTCGTATTGTGCCGCTAGAGGTGAAATTCTTGGACCGGCGCAAGACGGCCTAGAGCGAAAGCATTTGCCAAGCATGTTTTCATTAATCAAGAACGAAAGTCGGAGGTTCGAAGACGATCAGATACCGTCGTAGTTCCGACTATAAACAATGCTGACTCTGCCTACCCTCCACTGAGAGGCGCGGGTAACCCGTTGAAGCCCATTTGTGATGGGGATCGGGGATTGCAATTCTTCCCCGTGAATGAGGAATTCCCAGTAAGTGCAGGTCATAAGCTCGTGTTGATGAAGTCCCTGCCCTTTGTACACACCGCCCGTCGCTACTACGGATTGGATGGTTTAGTGAGGTCCTCGGATCGGCCCAGTGGGATTAGCCACAGCCCTGCCGGAGCGTCGAGAAGACGGTCGAACTTGACTATCTAGAGGAAGTAAAAGTCGTAACAAGGTTTCCATAGGTGAACATGCGGAAGGATCGTTACCGGTAGGGCTCGGCGCCTGCCGCGTTGCGCCGGGCCGTTCGGCCGGCCGTGCGTGCACGGCGTCCCTCGCACGCCCACTCCGTTCGCACGCTTAGCCCCCGGTCGCCGGCCCCGGTCGGCACCAGGGGCCACAGGCCCTTCCCTTTGGCCGCGCGCCGCAGCCCCAGAGAGAGAGAGACCGGAGACGCGCGGCACCTCCGGGTGCAGGGGGTTGGAAGGGGGAGAGGGAGGAAAAGCTGCTCAGCACGGCAAAGTGCGCCACACGTGCCTGCCGCCGTGCGCGCGGGCGGGGCTCTCCCCGCGCTACACTGTGCGTCGCGGCCAGGCCTCGAAGCGCGGCGCGCTCACTGCCATCGTGGTGGCTTGCCCCTTCGCCCCCAATACCACCCCCCCCCCCCCCCCCCGGCCTTGCGCCGGTCTGCCGCTGGTCCATCCCTGCCAGAGAGCGGGGGCGCGGCTGCGGGCCCCCGAGCCTCTTGCTGCCGTGGCCGGCACCGCCGAATGCCGGTCACCGGTGTGCCGCGTGCGGGCGCCCTGGCGCGGCCCGAGTTCTCCTGAGCTCGGCTTTCCTCGGTGTGCACGCGAGAAAGCCGCCCGGGTGCTGGGAGGGAGGGTTGCTCAGCAAGGCCCCTCCCAGAGGTGCGCCCATCCCTTCCCTCGCTGCTTTGCCCGTCGAGTGACGGCCAGCTGGCCGGCTGTGGCACCTGTCGGCGGCCGAGGTGGAAAGGGAGAGGGAGCTGGGTGGCGGGGGCGCCTTCGGGGCTCGGAGTAGGCGGCTCCTCCGCCCTTCCTGCACCAGGGAGCGGGGCCTTTGCCGGCCGGCAGAGTTCCCTGCTCTCGGGCTGAGCGGCCCCCCTCTCACACGCGTGGTAGAGGAACTCCAAGGGCCGAGGCCTCCAGGCGTTCCGGGCCGTGCTTCATGGTGCGTGTGCACGCGTGCGCCCGAGGTGTGCTCAGTGGTCGGGCCTGCATCCCCCGCGCCAGCGAGGTGGCCCGAGCCACGGTGGTCCTCTCGGGCGCGCAGTGCCGGGCTACTGAGGGAAACCGCGGGCCCAGAGAAGGACGTGGCGGTGGTGGTGGCAGATGTCGGGCGCGCTCCCGCCAGTAAACGCTCCCCCGAGGGCAGCAGCGGGGGAGGCACCCCGGCGGGGCCATGCAGGTCGTTTCCCTTGCCCCAGGGCCAGGTACCTAGTGCTCTGCGCCTCGGCAGTCCCCCCACGTTTTTTCCCTTGGCCTCGTCAAACGCTGCGGGTTTGCCGAAAGGGGCCAGCGGGGCTGGGCGGCGGTTTAAAGACACAGGAAGCTCGGCACGGCCCGCCGTGGCGGCAGCGGGAGGGATTCCGCGCGGTGGCCGTGCAGGACGCCACTGAGGGGTGGGGAGCAGCTACTCCCGCTGATCCCCTGTGGTAGTTGTCCCATCACCACCGGCCGCGCTCCTCCGTCGCCGTCGTCCTCCCGCCGCGGGCCGCAGGGGTTAACCATGCCGCGCCAGAGAGGGGCGCCCTGCCCCCCTCTCTCCATGGCCCGGCCTCGGCAGAGAGGCCACAGTGCGCGGTTGGTCATGGGGGTCGACCCGCTCGCCTCATCGTAACGGGCGATGCCGGCAGAGAGCGTGCGCTGTGCCGCGGGGTCGTGGCCGATGGCGCCTGCCCGCGCTCTCTCTCCTCGGCCCCCCACTGCGTTCTCTGGCGCGCGCATCACTGCATCCGGGGCATCTGGTGCCTCTCCTACCCTCGATGGCCTTTTCTCCTTAAACGCACACCGGCGGTGCCATCGTCCGCCAGCCGTCCCCTGGCTCGACCGCCTGCCGGCTGGTGGGGGGCGAGCGCTCGGCGAGCCCTCTGGCGGCAGAGGCCCGTGAGTGCGGGCACCTTCTGGCCGACCGGCGGCGGCGCCGCTCGACAGGTGTCCCTCCCTGCGGTGACGGTCGGCCGGAAGGCACCCGCCATCGGCGGGCGGCAGTCCCGTCCCGGGCCCCTCTCGTTGCGTCCTGCATCACCCTTCCCAGCCGCGTGTGGGCCAAAGGAAGGCATGCGGGGCGGCCACAGGGGCACTTCTCCCTGCCCGGTCTCCGCGTGAAAACGAGGAGAGCGGGCGTTGCCCCCTGGCTCAGCGCCGTACCGCCTTCCACCGGGTGCGTGCCCGAGGCAAGGGGCCCCGGCGGTGCGACGCAGCGGCGGCGGTCCCGGGAGTGCAGCCCCAGTGGCGGCGGGGTCTGCCGTGCGGCAGGCCTCATGCGCTGGCGACGCCAGCTCGGGTCTCGGTGGCGCCCGCCTCCGGGGCCGGTGGCGGAGCTCGTCCGCCGGTCGCTTGCCTGCCTGGCAGGGGAGCGGTCCCGCGGGAGGCGTGCTGGCGGGGGCCGGTCATCGTTGCGTGCTGTCTCGAGCCGAGGGAAGGCCATGCAGTGGGGGAAGAGAAAAGCCGGCTGTGCAGCGGCCCAGCGGTGCTCTGCGAGGCCCGCGGCATTGGGGTCGAGGGAGAGCCGGCGTGTTCAGGGGCCAATGGCCGCGCGCCCCCAGCCGCGTGCCGTGTGTGTTGTGCGTGTCGTCCCATGAAAGTGAGAAGCGGGTGGGCTGCCGTGCCCCCTTGCGTTCCGGCGCGCGCCGTATGGCCCTCCACGTGGAGGCCGGGCCAAGCCCGGGCACCTGGGCCGCCTCGGAAGGACGGTGTTGGTGAGGTCGACGTCTCCCCTCGCAAGGGGAGGCGGTTGGGGGCGCAGGCTCCCCCGCCTCTTGGCCGGCCTTCGGAGCGTGGGTTGCTCCAGTGATTTTTTTTC
Source organism: Agelaius tricolor (assembly GCF_023055355.1). Taxonomy (NCBI): domain Eukaryota; kingdom Metazoa; phylum Chordata; class Aves; order Passeriformes; family Icteridae; genus Agelaius; species Agelaius tricolor. The sequence continues at coordinate 377,212 of NW_027269345.1, forward strand.
CTCCCCTTCCATTTCTGTGTGCTTGTACAGTCGAAGCCAGGCGCGCGCCCATGCATCCTCGGCGCCGGAGTAATAAAAAGGGGCCCACTTGGCGTGAGAGCAGTGCCTGAAAGGCAGACAACTCTTAGCGGTGGATCACTCGGCTCGTGTGTTGATGAAGAACGCAGCTAGCTGCGAGAATGAATGTGAATTGCAGGACACATTGATCATCGACACTTCGAAGGCACTTGTGGCCCTGAGCGTCTGTCAGAGCATTGCTTGATGATCAATAGCTGCCTGGGGGCCACGC